>NW_007245186.1:0-16606 GCF_000164805.1 Carlito syrichta | reverse complement strand
CAGCTGGGACATTCCCGACTAATTTTTTATTTTATTTTTATTTTTTGGTAGAGACAGGATTTCGCTATGTTGCCCAGGCTGTTCTCAAACCCCTGAGCTCAAACAATCCTCTCTCTTTGACCTCTCAAAGTGCTGGGATTTCAGATGTGAGTCACCACACCTGGTCAATATCTTCCTGACTTTAAAGATTAGTAGAGGAGATATGACAAAAAGTCAGGAGTGGTGCAGCTGATATGCTGTGAGAATTTAGGATGAGAAGGATTATTCCAGATAAGAGAATCAATAAGCTTTTATCAAAGTCTATATAGAAACTATTCAAGAAATATACACAAGGATACCCACTACGTCAAGGATGTTAGGAGTCTCAAGGCTTCATGGCATATGTAAGCTGCATTACACATTTGATGGTCAGGCAGGATCATCAGAAAGCAGCTGATCAGTTGATGCCAGAGAGTGATGCCAGTGACTGCACAGTGGCATGTTCCATGGGTCACTTGGGAGACAGGACAGTTATGCTGCTCTTGCTTGATGGACAAGGGAACCAGGGCAACTAATTTTTAGTATGATGCACAGGAGAACCCTATGTACACGTGACTTGTCAGCAAACTAGAAATACAGAGAAATGTGAATTCTGGCCTTATCATCTATGAGAATGGGACAGACTATACATGGCAGCCCGGCCTTGTCCATCTTTGCACACAGTATGACTACAATTCAGTCATACTGAATTGTACTTACCAGTGTTTATATTTGTACTGTGTTATCCAAGAAGTGACCTCACCAGCATTTTCATACAAATGGCTGTTAATCACAAACAGCAAGACTTTCTGTGTCTTCTGATGTAAGCTTTTTATATGACACCTTTGTATCCTGAATATCACCAAAAGCACATTAGCTAGGAAGTACTGCTGTCCTGCTGCAGGAATGGTGTCTTCTGTGACTCTAACACATAGCATCATGAAACAGCCACACTAGGTGTCTCATCCAGCAGTGGCCATGACCATTTCTCCCCCCCCAACCAACAAGAGTTGGTTTCATCCCCTATATGAGTGGTTGAATAAACTAATCTTCAGGAGACATAATATGTACTCAATAAATGTTTATATAAATGCATGAAATGGGAATAAACCAATGACTTTAGGTACTAAACTTCTTAACCCAGACTAGGCTGTGGTCCTTAGGATGCATAGCTGCCTGATGACTTGCGTTTTTTACAATAATGACATTTTGTCCACACACATCCTTGGTTATCCCGTTTAACAGGTTTGCTCTCAGTCTGTGTCCTGGATAGGGGAATGGGAACTCACTGTGATTTTTAAAAGTGGTCCTGAAATTGTTCAGTATTGAAGGCAGTGCAGATATGCATGTTAGTTTTACTAATCTCCCCACTTCATTTTGCTTGAAGAACTGACCTTCGACATTTTTCACATTGGACACTGACCTGACAGTTGAAGCCTGTTGAGAATTTGAAGATTTATGTCCTGAATGTCTTTCTCCAGCCATCCACCCCTCCCCACTGCCTTGCTCAGTGATCAGAAGTCTGTTCCTGGTCCAGGCCAGCTTCAATATTATGGTCTCAATGCCAGTCAAGCAGAGCCAGTTCTGTTCCGATTCCAGAATTATGGTTGGCTGCCCCAGTGTAAAGTGATATTTCCTGGCATGGTGAAGTCTAGGGCCAGGGAGTAGTAACATCAGAGGCTGCATTAAGATTTCACCCTCCCAGAGGTTACCAGGTTGCATTTGAGACTGTGTGTTACATCGTGTGGGTAAAAAAGTGTAAGAAAAGGCATGTTTATAAACACAGTCACACATTTTTATAGGCCGTACCATTTTTAGAGTAGGTATGAAAAATGATTTTTCTCCAAGACATAGATGTATGAGTGATTTCTTATGATGTAATTTAGGACTCTAGGTAGCCAAAATAATAACAGAACCTCAGTATGTTTCTTTTAATTTAATGGGAATAATCATGGCATGAATCACCCTCAGAACCATATGGGTAGAGGGTGGTCATTTCTGGACAATGGCAGTCCTGATGGTGAGGGGATGCACACTGGCCACCTCAAGCCCACACCATGACTGGAGGGGGCAAATGTCTTTGTCTTATCCTCCTCAGTTGGGTCTTCTGATTTTCCAGCTCCTTTTCACTGTGGGTCCTGAATTAAACCTGATGAGTCTCATTGTGCCACCTCCATCCTTTTCCTCTGCTTCAAAACACTGGCCATGCCTTTTTTACTTCCTCTTCATACCTGTTGCTACCCTGTGGCTAAGACAGATGTACCAATGTGGGACATCACCCTCACTGCCAGGGTCTGGCTCCTATCCCAATATTGATAGCCAACATCAGTGATTTATCATACACTGGTGGTTGTGTGCATGGTGATAAAATATACTTTTGTTTGTTGGCTGTCTTTTATGCAATGTGTCTAGAAAACTATATTTTTGATAAAGTTATTAAAACCTATTTGAGTCCATAAAAATGCATCTCATGTGTTGAAGATATTCTTGGTGCAACATTTGTTTTATGAGGGACTGGAATTAATTGGATCTCTTGGAACTGAAAATTGACTTTCACTCTTCCAGTAGTATGTAAGCACATTGGTGGTCTCCTAGTGAGGACAGGGTCTCAGAAGTACAGCATGTTACCATATACAATTTAGGAGAGAGCTTCAGAGTGATAGAGTGCTTTTTCCTGCACATTTAAAACCCCAGAGCCATAACTGTCCACTTATGACTCCATTTTGGAGCACACAGCAGGACTACTGAACACTTACATTTACACATTATCTTGGATAACTCATTGTTTTTCTGGGTTTTAGAAACATGTAGTGAAGAAGTGACTCAAATGTCTTTCTATTGAAACACTAAGTCTATTCTGTTAAATGCAATTGTACAACAAAATGGGTGTTTATCCTGGTAAACATCCACAAAAGGTTTGAAAAGAGCAGAATGGAAATCTTCCAAACTCAGGGTATAATTTTGTGGGTAAAGATAACATTATGACAGAAAGTGCATCTTGATATTTGAAGGAAAGAAATAGTTTTGCCAGAAAGTTGTTCCCATAAAGTATAGGTTGCAAACTCTTGGGCAGAATCCAGCCTGAGACATATTTTGCTTGACTTTTACAGTGTGTTTTTTTTTAAAGGAAAATAAGCTTGGCCTCCTAAATCAGAGACTGTTGTCTGGTTGTCCACACCATTCACCGACGGTTACTTGTTTCTGTTGCTTCCTGGGGTCCTGAGACATCTGGTGACTCTTGCTGAGTGAAAGCTGTTTGCAGAGAGTCTGATTTGTGCGCTTTGTCTTTAAGCTGCTGTCAGACTGAGAACAGGAGCTGTGTTTCCTTGGGCCTTCTGGTTCCTGTCAGCTCCAGTCCCAGTTGGGGCTGGCGAAGGCCCTGTGTGGACTTGGGGAGGAAAACACAATGCTGAAAAGTATCCCGATCATGAGGAGGAAAGCCTGCCTGTGCTGTCCAGCCATGGTCCTCGACCCTCTGCGAGATTGGAGGGAGCCAGGGGAAGAGGAGCAAAGAAAACTGGTTGCCCGCCTTGTCTTCCTAGTCACTCACTTCTTGCCTCTGTTTTTCCCAGACATTTGCGGCTGTGGCCCATGCATCCCTCCTCATTGATTCAGGTTGTTCTGAAGTCTGATGAACGAAAAGCACCATCCTTGACGGGTGGGGGACAGGCGGGGAAGAGGCCACAGAAAATCTTTTGTGGGTAAAGATAACATTATGGCAGAAAGTGCATCTTGATATTTGGGGAAAAAAAATAGTTTTGCCAGAAAGGTGTTCCCATAAAGTATAGGTTGCAAACTGAGTTTTCATTTTAGTAGCGTGGTTTTAGCTCCTGTGAGACTCTCAGGTCTCACCTGTATCCTTTCTCACCCAGCCTTCTGTCTCCCTAGAAGCCCTTGGCTTTTTTCTTAGCACACGGTTCTGGTCTGCAGTGGTGAGACCCAGTGGTTGCTTTTCACACTCTCTTCTGGATCTTGAGTAGGTTAGTCCTTGGAGACTAGCTTTTCCTTTGAATGATCGGGACATTTTTCAGCATTTTTTTTTTCCACAGGCTCTGTTTGCTTGACTCTGTTTTACTTCCATCACTCATCTTTGCACAGGGTGATCTCACCTCGTCCAGACACATTTGCCAGTAACCAGGGTGTGGGCTTCACTTTTACGTGCTCTTTGAATCCACTCCTCTGATTTCCAGTGGATGGGTCGGTTGGCTTCGAGGCTCCCTCCCTGACCCTCAGGCAGGGTCTTCTTCTGTGCTGCCAGTTCTCTGCTTGCTTCTCTGTCACCAAACTATGAATGAGGGGTAACAACTTCAGGGCCCAGCAGATGTGGGTAGGTGAAACACAATCAGTGAAATGGCATGCAATCTTTGATGGCTGTGGAAGGCATTTAAGGGCAGTATTTCCCAAGTGTGTTGCCCTTTTAAGTGGGATTTCTCCATGACTGAAATGATATTTGGGTCTTCAGTATCAGGCCCTGGCTCTAAAACAGTGTTTCCTCATCTTTTTTTGACCCAAGTGACACACATGCGCACGCGCACACTATCTTAAGACTTACGTCCAATGTTTTACATCTCTGGATTATTTTTTTGAGAATAAAATCTCAGAGCCAAGACTTTTTTTATTCCAGGAATCTCAACATTTAGTTGATAAATATATTCCCAAAATAGTTATTAAAATCTTTATGGAAATCTGCATTTCCTGTGGCAACATAAAGAACATTCTTTTATACCCTTGACCGAATTTGAATTTAACTAAATTTGTGACTTCAGTGTGTGAAGTGCCACTTGACTCTTATTTTTTAACATTTTTTTTTAGTCAGAGTCTCACTCCATCGCCCAGGCTGGAGTGCAGGGGCATGCTCCCAGCCACCACAGCTTCGACCTGCTAAGCTCCAGTGATCCTTCTGCCTCAACCTTTCAAGTAGCCAGAACTACAGGCCTGTGCCACCATGCCCAGCTATTTTTTTAATTTGTTGTAGAGATGAGGTCTCGCCAATTGTCTGGGCTGGTCTCGAGCCTGCAGGCTCAGACAATCCATTTGCCTCAGCCTCCCAAAGTGCTGGGATTATAGGCTGAGCTACCGAGCCCGGCTTAACTTATTTTTTTAAGTTATTAGAGTGACAGAACATTTTCACTAGTCAGTAGTATTTTCTGTCTTACAATAATTATTTTATTCATAGAGAAAATAGCATATTAACCAGCTTTTTATGATAAAGGAAGTCAACAAGCACAAAATTCCATTGGACCATGCCTCAAAAAATTTAAAAGACTTTATCATTCAAAGCCTAAGCTATTATAGGTATGTCTCACTTTTTGAGGTATAATGGCTAGAATTATATTACTGTACTAACTTTTCAATAAAAACATTGCAGAATAAAGAACTGTAAGTTAGATAGGAATAGATTGTTAGTATTTTTGTGGTTTATAAGGAAATAAAGGTAGTGAGTTTTTCCCCAAAATATTTATATGACAGGTGGATTAAGGGAAAAAATTTCTTTAGTAGAAACAACAATATTTGTCCACAAAACATTCATTATTTGATAGAGATGGTGAGAAACACAGAGGCACAGAAATCTTAAGGCCAAAAAGTACAGTGTCAAAAGAAAAATATTGAACAATTCCACTTATATGAAGTCCTAGACTAGTCAAATTTCTTGAGACAGAATAGTAGAACGATGCCGCGGGCTTGGAGGAGGGGTGAATGAGAGTTTTTGTTCAATGACTACAGAGTTTCAGTTGGAAAGATGAAGAAATATGGAAGATAGATGGTGGTGATGGCTGCATAGTAATATGAATGCACTACTAAATGCCACAGAAGTGTACAATTAAAGATGGTTAAAATGGGAAAACAAAGCTACCTATATGGAAATTTTCAGTCAGCCTATAATTTGTAACCTGAAAGATAACTTGGAACAATAGAATATGTATGTAAGACCATGGTAATGAAGCAATACCACTGGCATGGAGACAAGAAAACTGTTTGAATTAATGAATAATAAATATAGTGGAAGGGTACTGCCAAAGGTCTTTACTGTTGGGTCAGATTCTGAATTTGTCAAATACTGGGCAGTAGCCCTGACACTCTCACTTTTTTTATTATTAGAAGAGTATAAGCAAATTTGCAGTAAGACTTTAGATTTGTGATTCTTGCAAGACTTCCTGCCATTGCAGACTCCAAAGAAAAAGCCTGAAAGGGCCATAGAAGATGTGGAAGATGCAGCACCACAATTGTGTTTCATAAGCACAACTTGGCTTTTTTGTCCTCCATATCTACAGTTTCCTAAAATTCTGTAACATGGAAGTCAACAGTATTAATATTCAAGTGACATATTATGATTCCTTGTCTTTATAAAAAGAGATTGATAGAGGTCGAGGTGGAGATTAGAGACAAGTATATGGAAATATTTCTAACCTTGCCAAAAACTGATAGAAAAGTGAAAAGAATGAAGATAGAAAAACAACCTGAGAAGTGGCTCCTTCAATCTTGGAAAAACTATTATGGCCTAAATCAAATTCTGTTGCTACCTAGAAGTGGTTATGGTTTGCATGATGCTTAAGCTAACAGGGCAAATGGAAAAATAAACCTTTTTAAAAACACATATGTTTACCCACCTTTAATAATATATCTAATAAATATCCGCCAGTCCAATGCAATTCCTTTATCATGGTGACCTTTTGTCAATAGGAAAGGAAGACTTTGCATGTGTGTGTTCCATACCAATTCTGTGTTTGTGTATGTTACCATCACCCATAATTAAAAAGGTACATAGAAACAGAAACATGTTTTGTGCTGCTAACTCCTTATTCTAAAAACCAGTCTGGAATAGAGAAGATAGTGACAAGCATTGGCGAGCATTGGCCAAAGGTGATTAGAGCTTAGTTTTTATGACTTGCCTTTCAGCACCCTTCTTAACACTACCAGCCCTTCCTAAGAGGTTAAAGGCATCAGAAACTTGGAGTCTTGAGGGTGACCCATGAAGATCACCGTGTCTGTATTTTTTCTGTCAACATAAATAGCATTCATTGAACATCTACATGCACAACTATGTATTAGATATTCCAGTTAGGTACACAGTACTCGATACTTCTGAATTTCATGCTGTTGAATGGGTTAGTGTCTGCTGGAGGAGAGAGTGTAGCAACACCCCTGGCCCCCATGAGAAGAAATATTCTCAAAACAAGATGCTCAGCTACTTTCTCAAATGTTTCATAATATATGTGTTTGTTCCCAAATAACGATGCAATGGGTATAATTTGCTCAATTTAATGCATATTGTCCTATGCTATGTTCTGCAGTAGACACAAATATAAACAACAGAGCCACTGTCCTCAGACTTGTAGTTTAGAGTGCATTTGGAAGGGCTGGTAAGACACAGCCACACAGACTGTGCTATGATGTAAGCCACTCGTGCCCCTAAGAGAGGTGCAGCCATATGTGGTGCCTTGGCCCTGTAACTGGACTTGATTCTTGCCCTTGTACCCTAGTTTTAGGTTTCATAGGACATCCTTGCATTGTCAGCCATCTCAAATTCTATTAGGAAATGATCGCTAGCATGTAGATTATCTTATAAAAGATGGAGGGAACTGTACCATAGGGCTTAAAATAAGAGGAAACAGCCATTGCCTTGCTGGACCCTGGTGTGGCCATGTGCTTTTTGAGTTATGGCTGTCACCATGCTTCCTGGCTTTGGCCACCTCCCCCACCCTGGGGAGGTGAATCTTTTCTCTCTCTCTCTAATTTACTTTTAAATAAACTATATTTTCTAATCCAAAAAAGAGGAAACTCAGCTGGGTGGGGGGACCAGGAAGGAGGGGTGGTACGAGATAGATCTTGAGGGAGGGATAGAATGACTGCCAGGTGGGGAAGGAAGTCAGAGGCGGAAAAGCTTGGATCACATTCATAGCATAGCGAGTGGCCTGACGGGCCTGGAGTTCAGAGGAACCAATGGAAAACAAGCTGGAAAGGTAAGTTTGACTAACAGGGGCGTGTGTATGTGAAGTGTTTTAGAGCAACTTTGAGAAAGGCATCACCTTTTGATTTTGAAAAAGCGTTTTCTCTCAACTTCTTTGGTATTTGAGCTCTGATTATGCACACAATCGAGAAGAGAGTAAACTAGTGAGCATATCTGGAGATTTTCCAAATATTTCATTTCGTTGTCAATATTGTTTGCTTGTTCTCCACTTCTTGTTATTCATTTCTCTTTGTGCTCTTTTTGTTTCTTCACCAATTTTTTCCACAGGGGTGATGAAACCCTGAGGATTTAGCTCTTCTCAGTTGGCACCACTTTTCTATAATACTAAAATTTTTGTAACCCTGTTGCTGACATCCTTGCCAAGACGGACTCTTCAGAACTTTCTCTGAAGCTCAAGACTGTTCTTTCATTCTTAGCATTGGTATTTCTCCAGTGGTGTATCAGCCAGTGGTTTAGCTGTTGTGGCGTGGAGGTCATGCTGATTAATAATGGTCACTAGACGTATGCTAATTTATTTGTTAACCCTGTGATTTATTGTGAACTTTTTCTGGCTCACTTATCAAATGCGTTTGGCTACTAAACAAGAAAAATACTTTAAGAAATGTATCTGATTCATTTACGTTGACATTTGAAGCTCATCAAAATCATGTTCTTAATGATTCTAGAGTATGTATACATAATTGTTCATGAGTATGTTCTTGATTAGTGAAACATACATGCTATTGTTTTACCATCAGCTGTGCTTATATGTATGTGTTACCTATATGAGGTCCTTTTGATTTCAGAAGGAGCGGGTAAAGGCCAGGTTTCATATTTCTTCTGCTTTTCCTTACTTTTATATTCAGACCGAAAATGTGAAAAGGCCATCCCTTTATCTTATCAGTAGCTAAAATAGGCTACTGAACGTGGTAAAGTTGCTTGTCTATGGGGAGAAGATCTTGCTATAGATTTTGAGTAAGGAGTTAAAATGTGTGTGTGTGTGTGTGTGTGTGTGTGTGTGTGTGTGTGTGTGTATACACTCACACTCCACTTTGAAGGTCTTCACTTTGAATGTCAGTGTTGTATTTTCAGGCATACACAGGCTTAATTGTTTGCCTGTCTGTATCATTTTTTCCTGGAATGACAGCTTAACTGTTTTCCTAGTTGGATTGTGTTAAAATCTTTAAAGGCTGCATTCACAAAAACATATGTTTCATGTTTGGGCAGCCAAAGTCTGTGTGGTCATTTACCAGAGTATAACTTAGCATCACTGTTATTATCATAGATATCTTATTGTTAAAGTTACATTAAAATATCATCAGTTTGAAACTTACTATTTCATAATTAAGTTGCTTTGGGATGTGCTCAATCATAGACTTTCTGCACTGTCTTAAAGATCGATATTGCTAAGAAAGCAACAGCATAAACAGATCAGAAGAGGACATGCAAGATATAGGTAAACAATTTATTTTAATAGACTTTTTAATTTAATTAATTTTCTTGAGTGGCTGCCCTGTTCAAAGCATTGTGCTAGATATCCTGCATAGATAACTTTAATTTATGGCAGTTAATAAAGACGTGGGTAGAAAATGGATGATGGGGAAAAGTCATGGAGTAACCAAATAGGAAACAATTTATCTTCAAGGCTTCACCACAACAAAGATGTCATGATATGTCTGTTTGGCAATGGCTCATGTTCGGTGTTGGGATTTTGATGGCTTTTCTTGTGGCGGGAGGCTTTTGATACTCTGATGATGGAGGGAGGCAGGGACAAACTGAAATGGTGAGACAACTCCAAGTCTTTCAGGACTGTTTTTTA
This sequence comes from Carlito syrichta, assembly GCF_000164805.1. NCBI lineage: Eukaryota > Metazoa > Chordata > Mammalia > Primates > Tarsiidae > Carlito > Carlito syrichta. The sequence continues at coordinate 6,821 of NW_007245186.1, read as the reverse complement.
AGGCTTTTTTTTTTGAACAAATTTTCTAAAGTCCTTGCAGGGAACAAAATCTTTCTGTTTGGTGGTAGAGGATACAAAGGATGGTTATTCACAGTCCTGATCTCAAATTGGCTTCACCGTCTATGGTGCCACCCGCCACCTCTCACTCACTGATGCTCCATCTGCCATAGGCCAAAATCCAGGAGCAGTCCTCAGTGGTCAAATGTTGGAGAAGCAGATGCTGGAAAATCCAGCCTTATATGATCTTTCCTGGCTTTGATAGTTTCATCTTTCATATTGAAAATTTGTTTAAATGCTTATTTTTGTTCAAGTGGAGAAATGCATTTATCTCAGAAGCAAACTTGAAAAATTATTTTCTTCCAAAGAAAATAAATTTTGGGTTATTATTAATATTTAAATCTATGGTTGTTTATTTTTAAAAAGGTAATGGCTAGCTCCATAGAAAAACACTGTGTTAATTTTTACTGTCTAAGAATATCAAAATGTTAAATTTGGTTAGGGAGATTTCTTGACAGTTCCTAGAAATATGAACATTAAAAGCCTATTAAAGTTGACGAAAATATGTACTTTAATCAGAATATCTAATTGAACTGCAAAGAATAGAGTAACATTGTATTCAGTTTTGTAAATTTGTAATGATTTCATTTTCATAATATTAACAGCATTAATAATTTCCAAAATAGGATTAAAAAAATCAATCCTCAGGAATATTAGTAAATTAAAATTGTGAATGACAAAAAACATGTACCAAGTTGTATTTCTATTATGCCCACAAAATGACTGAATTATATTCAGACATTCAATAAATGTTAGTTCTTAAGAATGTGACTGAAAATATCGTGTCACTTTTTAAATGTTGGCATGTTCAGAATTTTAACATAACTTTATACATCTTTGCATGCTCTGATATCAGAGATGATTTTTCAGAAGCAAAAAGGAAACTTTCGTGTCTTCCAATTTAAATGAAGACACTGAATGTAAAACCTTCATCTCAGAGTCTAGCATGGCAGTCCTGGTGGCAGTCATGCTTCATGCTTGTGTCTGTTGCTCTGATCCCTCTCTTCTCACTGTACTGTTTGTTTTTCTTTCACCTATTTGTAGGCAAGTGGCAATTACTACAGATTCCAAGTGTGAGTACTTTTCATTGTGTCTACCCTATAGTTTTGATGTTTTAGAATTTCTGGAATTACTTCCATATCTGTGAGCATAATTCCTCAGCTGAGAACACACTTTTTTTGGTGATGCACATACAGAGGTGTTGAAGACCCTGAACTTCTGTGATACCAATCTTCTGGTTCTCATTTTGTCTAGTCTCTGACAGCTTTGAGGGTAAAGTGACAAACCAGATGTGATTCCAACATGCGTAGATCACATGAAATGTGTCGGGAAGACTGACTCCCTGTGTTTTCAGTGGCCTCTTTGCTGCTGGAGTCTGGGACCTCAGCATTTCCTTTTTTCTGAAGTTAGTCATAAGCCTACCAAAAAACCCATTTTTATGTTTTTGGAAAATACTGTGATTACAAAATATATACTTTTTATCTTCAACGTTAATTCAAGGACTTTCCCTTCAATTTTATTCAGTTTAGGCCTACTGAGAATACTTTAAGTGATCCAAAAATACGTAAAGCAAAAAGTCAAAGTCCCTTCTCCACACTTTCTTTGCGATCATTCCTCAGGAGACATGAATTTCGATGGCTCGGAATTAATCTTTCCAGACTGTTGACATATGTCAGTTCGACTTACATGTTGAAGGATGTGTTTCTCAGCATCCCCACTGCTGTGGTGGTGGTTTTCACAAAAATGAGGTTCTGTTGTATTGCATCTGTCTTCTTTGATCAGTTAATCTACCATGGGCATTCTCCGTGTCCCAAGTGCTTTTCATGACTGCATTATCCTTTCCTGTGCTGATGCGCATTGGTCTGCTTGGCCATTTCCCTGCTGAAGAATATCTGGAAGATGTTCAGATTTCGTCAGCTCAGACATCATGTTGCATGAACCCCACAGGTGGGAAGCTTTGGTCCTCTGTCATCGTGCTTAGTTTTCTCACTTCACTCTCCAGCCTATAAGGAAGCAGACTGCTTCAGTCTACCCTGGTTACTTGTTGGCTTTCAGGGGTCATGGGATCCCTGAAAGGTTGTCATTTGGTCTTGGTTGGGCCTGTGCTCAGATGAAGGGGGCCAGGTTGGTTGTGTGGGGTTTTAGGGTGACAGCATTTTTACAGAAGTTTCTTCTTTCTGCCTGCTAGAGATGTAAACTGCACCAACCTCCTTGCATGGATTTTGGCTATCATCCATACATACTTCTATGCTGGCAGAATTCTGGGTCTCAGAGCTGTAAGAAAGGTCTCATGGTCAATTGTTTGTATTGGTTATCCTTAAAGTTAGGGCATCTTTTAGAGAATACTTTGAAAATATATGTATTTTTTGTAATTGTGGAGTATTTTGTCTCTTTGCATTTCTATCCAGGACTCTCAAAATTTAATTTGTGACTTTTACAGATGGAATAATTAATCACAGTCTTTAAAAGCTAGATACGAATATCCCAAGGCTAGCATTTCATTGGGGGTGGGGTGGTATTCATTAAGAGGTTCATAAAATTTTATGTTCTTCAGTAACTATTTACTTAATAGATACAGTAACTTATTTTTGTCATGGCTTCTGGCCATATTTCAGGGGTTAGCAGATATTCTGGCTGAAACTGCTGCATACTTGAACAACTCTAAACGATGATTGCCTAGAATGAATTAAATATGAAATATTTTTTGTTAATACATATTTTTGCTTGAAAGATCACATTTCATATTCATGAAATAGTGACAGATATTAAGAAAGGCGATAATCAAATTGTGAGCAATTCAGAGGCAAAATTACCACGTTTTGTTAATACAGTAATCGTTCAACATATTTTCAGCAACAGCTTGCTATTGATTTGAATAGTTTTTGCTTCTCAGCACAGCTGGTATCCCGCTATGCTATCATAGCTATACTTTTTGATTTAATATTGTACAGAGCATGTGATGGCCTTTGTGGACGACCACACTGAGCTGCTGCGGAGAATACATCCTTATTGTTTGACACATTTTCCACATTAAAGTGGAATGTGGTCATTAACCAGATTTTAGTGCACATTAAAAAGAAGGCTTAGGCCTTTTACTTTCATAATGATTTCTTACTTCTAGGCTTCCTCAAATATCTAGTAGCATCAACACCACCCCCCCTTTTTTTGCTATTACTTTCACATGCTATTTTTTTGGTGTTTTTTTTTTTTCCCTTTCCACAAAACAAAATTTCCTAAGACTGCTGTTATTATCCACAAACACATCCCAATGTGCACAGAAAGTACTTTCATTCTTAAGGTAACATGAAGGAAAAAGACGAAACTGAGTAATGAAAACATTCAGGACCGTAAATCCTTTTATAACACAAATAGAGGGAGGGGTGCACCTTTTACATTGCGTATGTAGAACTGCAAACTCGTATTTCTTTTCTGCTGGGATTATAAGGCATGCTGAGAAGTTTTTAGCCATGCAGATGCAAGAGGTCTGGCCCACCGTGATCATGCATCCGGCGTGAGTCAGATGCCCGATTTTTATGCATCGCGTTGGTGGCACCAAGAGCACGATGTGGTCGTGACCTAAAAGGCTCCACTTACTCGGGTCTCCCTTCTCCCTTTCCAGTCAGTGACCAAGACCGGGCACCTGCTGATCAGCCACGAGACTCCCCTGACCGGCGGGTTCACGTCAGAGATCAGCTCCATCTGCAGCTATGGTCGGGTCCAGGGATGCTCGCAGCGGGCACCACACCATGCACGCCGGTCCCGTGAGGTGGAGCGGGTCTCCTCGCCTTGGTGGGCAAGCGCTCCCATTGGGGGTGTATGTGTCTTTTCCATGCTGGCTCCACGGCACCCGAGCTGATGATGCCACTGCATCTTCCAGAAGAGAGGTGTTAGAGGGCTCGAGGTCGGAAAGGCCTTCCTGGGAAGGCGACAGGTTGAGGCCGTGAGAACCATACACGGATTTTGGTGACGTCTGCCATGGTGGCAGGCCAAAGGTCATCTTCCTAGTTGGAATCTGATGGTTCTCCTTTCATGTGATTTTAAGATGGTTAAGGGATTGATTGTGAAACCGATCTTCGGTTTTTATAGCCTTCGGCTTCTCAAAATAAATCCCTCCCAAGTTAATGATTTAAATTCAATAAGTGATTTAAAAATAACTTATTTGTGTGATTGAGTTATGGTATGAGACTGGTAGTGCTTTAGAAATGGCTTAAAAACTTATTTTTAAAAAATTCACTTAAGAGGCTACCTATCAGAAAAAAAATTCTGCAATCACTCCCTGGAAGAGTTTAAAATTCTTATTAACAATTTTATTATTGATGTGCATAAAATAATTTAAGGGAGTTTTCTAATTTATAAATTAAAGATTTATAATATTTATAAAGTAGGAATAAGTTATATCAATAAGTTATATTCATAGATTATTATTTATACATTAGATAATTATTTTAATGTAAAGCACATGCATTTTAAATTTAGAATCTTTTACAATTGGCAAACATCTATTTACTGGTGTTAAGATTCTTTAATTACCAAGATACACATGAGTGGATAATGTATTTTAGAGTATATGGCTTTCTAACTTGATTGAAAATTATGATGTATGAGTAACGATACATTTTTAATTTTTTAAGCCTTTTTTATCAATATTTTTTATTATGATATTGTAGGGTACAGTTAAGGGTTAGGTATACAAATATGCTTCGTTCGGGCACCCTTGTTGATAAGAGATGTCTCCCCATCCCAGACAGATATTTACTACCATTAATCCCATCTTCCTTCCACTCCCCCCCCATAGTTTTCCACCACTGTCAGTCATTTTCTTGTAGTATTACATTGGATGTTCAAGGTACACTATATGAGTGAGAACATGTGATACTCAGATCTTTGTTTCTGTGAGAAATCATTCAGTATTATAGACTCTAGTTCCATCCAGGTTGCTGCAAAATTCATGATTTTGTTCTTATTTATGGCTGCGTAGTATTCCATTGAGTATATGTACAACATTTTTTAATCCAGTCCTCTTTTGATGGACAGCATGGTTGCTTCCAGGTTCTTGTTATTGTGAACAATGCTGTGATAAACATACATGTGCAGGTATCTTTTTTATAGAGTGATTTGAGTTCTTCAGGGTATATTCCCAGTAGGGGGATTGCAGGGTCATAAGGAAGGTCGATATTTAGAGCTTTTAGGAATCACCATACTGTTTTCCACAGAGGTTGTACTAGTTTGCACTCCCGCCAACAGTGTAGAAGTGCTCCCTTTTCACCACACCCCTCCAGCAACTGTTATTTTTTGAGTTATTGATAATTGCCATTCTGACTGGAGTTAGGTGGTATCTCAGTGTGGTTTTGATTTGCATCTCCCTGATGATTCGTGAGGTTGAACGTTTTTTCATGTGTCTGTTGGCTACTCAGATGTCTTCCTTTGAGAAGTGTATGTTCATATCTTTTGCCCATTTTATCAAGGGTTGTTTGTGTTTTTCTTTTCAATACATTTGAGTTCCTTGTAGATCCAACATGTTAAGTCTTTGTCAGACCTGGAGTTGGCAAATACTTTTTCCCAGTCTGTAGGCTGTCTCCCTCCTCTCTCTTGATGGTTTCTTTGGCTTTGCAGAAGCTTGTCAGTTTAATGAGGTCCCACTTGTCTATCTTATCTCTTATGGCCTATGGGTTTCAGGGTTTTTTCAGGAATTGGATGCCAGTTCCAAATTCCATGAGGGTATGTCCTTCATTTTCTAAGGTTCTTAAGGTTCGAGGTTTTACATTTAGGTCTCTGATCCATTTAGAGTTAATTTTTGTGTATGGGGATAGATAGGAGTCCTGTTCCAATCTTCTGCATGTGGTCAGCCAGTTTTCCCAGCACCATTTACTGAATAGGTTCTCCTCTCCCCAGTGGTAGGTGGTGGAGGCTTTGTCGAAGATGAGTTGGTTGAGAAATTGAGGTTTTGCTTCTGGAATCTCAATTCTATTCCATTGGTCTACATGCCAGTTCCTGTACCAATACCAAGCTGTTTTGATGATTGTAGCTTTATAGTAAAGTTTGAAGTCTGGTAATGTGATACCATCTGATTTGCTTTTGTTTTTGTTTTTTTTGCTGAGGATTGTTCTGGCTGTTATTGGTCGTTTGTGTTTCCATATGAATTCCTGTGTTGTTTTTTCTAGGTCTGAGAAGAATGCTGTTGGTAATTTGATGGGCATTGCATTAAATCTGCAGATTGGCTTAGGTAAGATGGACATCTTCATGATGTTGATTCTTCCAATCCATGAGCATTGGATATTTTTCCACTTGTTTGTTTCATCTTTGATTTATTTGAGCAGTGTTTTGTAGTTTTCATTGTAAAGGTCTTTCACCTCTCTGGTTAGGAAGATGCCAAGGTATTCATTTTTTTGTGTGGCTATTGTGAATGGAATTGTGGTTTTTATTTGGGTTTCTGTTTGTTTATTACTGGTGTAAAGAAATGCAATTGTCTTTTGCACATTTACTTTATATCCTGAGACTTTGCCAAAGTCCTTTATCAGTGTAAGGAGGTTTTTGGCAGATTCTCTTAGGTTTTCAAGGTACACGATCATTTTATCTGCAAAAAGAGATAGCTTGACTTCCTCTTTTTCTATTTGAATACCACTGATTGCCTTCTCTCCTCTGTTTGCTCTAGCCAAGACTTCCAATACTATATTGAACAGGAGGGGTGAGAGTGGACATCTTTGTCTTGTTCCAGTTTTCAGGGGAAAGGGTTCCAGTTTTTGTTCATTTAGGAGTATGCTGGC
>NW_007245185.1:2899-17353 GCF_000164805.1 Carlito syrichta | reverse complement strand
CGATCAAGGTCCACTATATGAGTGAGAACATGTGATACTCAGATCTTTGTTTCTGTGAGAGGTCTCTCAGTATTATAGACACTGGTTCCATCCAGGTTGTTGTGAAATTCATAATTTTGTTCTTTTTTATGGCTGGATAGTATTCTATCATGTATATGTACCACATATTTTTAATCCAGTCTTCTTTTGATGGACAGCATGGTTGGTTCCAGGTTCTTGCTATTGTGAACAATGCTGTGATAAACATTCGTCTACCGGTATCTTTTTTATAGAGTGATTTGAGTTCTTCAGGATATATTCCCAGTAGGGGTATTGCAGGGTCATATGGGAGGTTGATGTTTAAAGCTTTTAGGAATCACCACACTGCTTTCCACAGAGGTTGCACTAGTTTACACTCCCACCAACAGTGTAGGAGTGTTCCCTTTTGCCACATCCTCTCCAACAGCAGTTAATTTTTGAGTTATTGACAATTGCCATTCTGACTGGAGTTAGGTGGTATCTCAGTGTGGTTTTGATTTGCATCGCACTAATGATTTGTGAGGTTGAGCATTTCTTCCTGTGTTTGTTGGCTGCTCGGGTGTCTTCCTTTGTGAAGTGTAATGTTCATTTCTTTTGCCCATTTTATAATGGGGTTGTTTGTTTTTTTCTTTTCAGCATGTGTGATTTCCTTGTAGATCCAAGATATTAAGCCTTTGTCAGACCTAGAGTTGGCAAATACTTTTTTCCCAGTCTGTAGGCTGTCTCCCTGCTCTCTTGATGGTTTCTTTGGCTTTGCAGAAGCTTGTCAGTTTAATGAGGTCCCACTTGTCTATTTTATGCCTTATGGCCTGTGGGTTTCAGGTTTTGTTCAGGAATTGGATGCCAGTTCCAATTTCCCTGAGGGTATGTCCTTCATTTTCTAAGGTTCTTATGGTTTGGGGTTTTACATTTAGGTCTCTGATCCATTTGGAGTTAATTTTTGTATATGGGGATAGGTAGGGGTCCTGTTTCAATCTTCTGCATGTGTTCAGCCAGTTTTCCTAGCACCATTTACTGAATAGGTTCTCCTTTCCCCAGTGGTAGGTGGTGGAGGCTTTGTCGAAGATGAATTGATTGAGAAATTGAGGTTTGCTTCTGGAATCTCAATTTTATTCCATTGATCTATATGCCTGTTCCTATACCAATACCAAGCTGTTTTGATGGTTGTAGCTTTATAGTAAAGTTTGAAGTCTGGTAATGTGATACCACCTGCTTTTTTTTTTTTTTTGCTGAGGATTGTTCTAGCTATTCTTGGTCATTTGTGTTTCCATATGAATTCCTGTGTTGTTTTTTCTAGGTATGAGAAGAATGTTGCTGGCAATTTGATAGGTATTGCATTGAATCTGTAGATTGCCTTAGGTGAGATGGGCATCTTCAAAATGGTGATTCTTACAATCTATGAGCATGGGATATTTCTCCACTTGTTTGTGTCATCTTTGATTTCTTTGAGCAGTGTTTTGCAGTTTTCATGGTAAGGGACTTTCATATCTCTGGTTAGGAAGATGCCAAGGTATTTCATTTTTTGTGACTATTGTGAATGGGATCGTGGTTTTTATTAGGGTTTCTGTTTGTTTATTATTGGTGTAAAGAAATGCGATTGTCTTTTGCACATTTATTTTATATCCTGATACTTTGACGAAGGCCTTTATCAGTGTAAGGAGGTTTTTGACAGATTCTCTTGGGTTTTCAAGGTACACAATCATGTCAACTGCAAAGAGAGATAATTTGACTTCCTCTTTTCCTATTTGGACACCCCTGATTGCTTTCTCTTCTCTGATTGCTCTAGCCAGGACTTCCAATACTATATTGAACAGGAGGGGTGAGAGTGGGCATCCTTGTCTCGCTCCAGTTTCTGGTGGAAATGTTTCCAATTTTTGTCCATTTAGAAGTATGCTGGCTATGGATTTCTTGTAGATGGCTTTAAATACTTTGAGGTATGTTCCCTGTCTTCCAAGATATTCGAGTGTTTTTATCATGAAGGGGTGCTGGATTTTATCAAAAGCTTTTTCTGCATCCTACGATATAATCATGTGGTTTTTGTTTTGACATCTGTTGATGTATTTAATTACATTTATGGTTTTATGAATGTTGAACCAGGCTTGCATCCCAGGGATGAAGCCTACTTGATCATGATGGATGGTTTTTGAGATGTGTTGTTAATCCGGTTTGCTAGAATCTTGTTGAGAATTTTAGCATCTATGTTCATCAAAGATATTGGCCTGTAGTTCTCTTTCTTTGTTGGATCTTTACCTGACTTGGGTATCAATGTGATGTTAGCTTCATAAAATGATTTGGGGAGGGTTCCATCTTTCTCAATTGCCTGAAATACCTTCAGTAGGATTGGAATCAGCTCCTCCTTAAATGTCTTGTAGAATTCTGCTGGACAGTCATCTGGTCCAGGGCTTTTTTTTTGTAGGTAGTTTTCTTATTACATAGTCAATTTCCTTGATTGTTATTGGTCTATTTAGGGTCTCTATTTCTTCTTGTTTCAACCTAGTCAGGTTGTGTGATGACAGAAAGTCCTCCATTTCCTTGAGCTTTTCAAGTTTGTTTCCATACAAGTGTATATAGTAGTCTCTAATGATCTTTTGTATTTCTTCAGGGTCAGATGTGACTTCATCTTTTGTGTTTCTGATTGTGCTTATTTGGGTTTTTTCTTTCTTTTTCTTGGTCAGTCTAGCTAGGGGAACATTGATCTTGTTTATCCTTTCAAAAAACCAACTTTTTGTTTCATTGATTTTTTGTATTATCTTTTTGTCTTCTATGTCCTGGATTTGGGCTTTTATTTTGGTGATCTGGATTCTTCTGCTGAAATTAGGGTTTTTGTGGTCTTGCTTTTTCAGCTTTCTTAGGTAGTTTGTTAGGCTGTTAATTTGTGTTCCTTCCATTTTCTTCATGTGTGTTTGTAGGGATATAAATTCCCCTCTTATTACAGTTTTTAAGTCATCCCATAGATTTTGGTAAGATGTTTCTTCATTTTCATTTGTTTCCAGGTATCTTTTGATCTCTGTTTTGATTGCATCATTGACCCAGGAGTTTTTTAGCATCATGCTGTTTAGTGTCCATGTCCTTGTGGGTTTTGGGGGGACCTTGGTGGTGTTAATGTTTATTTTTATTCCACTGTGGTCCGAGAAGGTGCATGGTAGAATTTTGGTCCTTTTAAATTTGCTTATGCTGGATTTATGGCCAATTATGTGGTCGATCTTAGAATACGTTCCATGCGGTGATGAGTAGAAAGTGTATTCTGTGGTCTTTGGATGGAGTGTTCTGTAGGTATCAATTAAATTCATTTGGTCAAGAGTCACATTGAGTTTCTGGATCTCATTGCTGATTTTTTGTCCTGATGATCTGTCTAGGGTTGTGAGTATTAAAGTCCCCAGTTATGATGGTGTTAGAGTCAATATCTTTCTTTAGTTTTCCTAGGAGTTGCTTTATAAAAGTTGGTGCACCTATGTTAGGTGCATATATGTTTAGGACAGATAATTCTTGTTGATGGAGTGAAACTTTTATCATTATATAGTGGCCCTCTGTATCTTTTTTATTTTTGATAGCTTACATGGTATTTTGTCTGATATTAGGATTGCAACTCCTCCTTTCGTTTGTGTTCCATTCGCCTGAAAATTTGTTTCCCATCCTCTTACTTTGAGTCTGTGCTTGTCATTTCTAGTGAGATGAGTCTCTTGAAGGCAGTATATTGTTGCCTGGTGATATTTTTTCCATTTTCCCTTCTATGTCTTTTCAGTGGTGCATTTAGTCCATTCACATTCAGGCTAATTATAGAAATGTGAGAGTTTGTCCCTATCGTAGAATTCTTATAGAGTTGTTCTTCCACTTGGTTTATCGTCTTTCTTTTGTTTTGGGGGTTGGTTCTTGTGTATTTTATTCTTTTTCCTGTACTCTTGTGAAGAACGTTGTTCTTTTTTTCCCCTTTTCTTCTGTATTTAGTACTTTCTTAAGTGTTTCATGTAGAGGTGATTTGGTGGCAGTGTAAGTTCTTAGGGATTGGCTGTCTGGGAAAGATTTTAATTCTCCCTTGCTGATGAAGCTTAATCTGGCTGGGTTGGTTATTCTGGGTTGAAATTGTTTATCTTTTAGGACTTTGAAGATAGGGCTCTCAGCTCTCCTAGCCTGCAGGGTTTCTGTAGATAAATCTGCTGCTATTCTAATTGGTTTTCCATGGTAGGTGATCTGGCCTTTTTCTCTTGCTGCCTTTAGGATTTTTTCTTTTATGCCTACTTTGTTTAGGCGAATTATTATGTGTCTAGGAGTTGGTCTTCTCATTTGTTCTCTCGCAGTGGTTCTCTGAATCTCTTGTGTTTGAATTTTTGCATCACTGGTTAGATAAGGGAAGTTTTCTTGAATGATCTCATGGAAGCTTTGTTCCAATGTGGTCTCTGTTTCTCTTTCTGCCTCAGGGAGTCCGATTACTCTTAGGTTAGGTCTCTTGAAATAATCACTCATCTCTTGAAGCTTTTTTTTCTGTCTTTTTGAGCTTGTTTTGTTTGGGTTAGTTCTATATGTTGGTCCTCAAGCTCTGAGATTCTTTCTTCTGCTTGGGTGATTCTGCTTTCCATGCTTATCAGTTTGCTATTTACTTAATTCACAGTATTCTTTATTACTGTTATCTCAGATATCAGTTCCTTTCTAGTTTCTTCTTGGGTCTCCTCAATTCTTTTTAATCTCTCCATTAATGTCTTGATATCTAGGTTTGTAGTTTGAGACCAATCATTCTGGGGCCTCTTCATTGTTTGCATTCTGAAGTCAGTTTTCTCAGTATCTGCCCTCCAAGGAGTCTGGGAGAGACCCATATTCTTCTTTTGGTTTTTCTTCATTTGTGTAGATTTTTCTCTCATCCCTGGAGGAAAAGGAGGTATAAAAGAGGAAAATAATAGAGGAAGAGGTGGTCAATAGGAAGTTGGAAAGAGAGAAGAGTGAGAGGGAAAACAGACATATATACCAACTAACAGGTGAAAAAGACACACAAGGCCAGAGAGAAGTGAGAAAAAAACACAGAAGGAAAATTCCCTAAAGAACACTGGTAGTTACACAGAGACAGACCAATAAGATCTTGAAATAGATAGTGTAAGTTAGAAAGCAAACAATAGTGAGAAAAATATACAGTCGGAATGATAAAACCAAAGGTCAATATAAGAGATCAGAGTACTTCTGTAATCTTTCCTTGAGCCCTGATCTCCAGTTTCTCCCCTCTGTTTTCATTGCAGGCAGTTAGCCAGCTCTCTGGGAGGTCTGTAACTATTAGTGGTCCCAGTCTGTTCAGTGTAGGGGAGGGACTTTGTCTCCTGTTTAATGACGTCACCGTGGAAACCAAGGTAGAGGCTCTGATAGGTGCGCGAGGTGATGCAGATCTGCCTGGAGAATGGTGGAGGTGGAGAATGGTGGAGGTGGTAGTTCCACTTTCCCTTTTAGGGATGTTCATCTGGGATCAGCTGCACAGCTGGGTGCTGAATCCGGGGTGTCACCAGTAGGCTGGGGTGGAGGAGAGGGTCGGGTGTTCCCTCCTCTGGAGCTGAAAGCCTCCGATCACCACCTTACACAAGCTTGGGGTTCTGCTCTCTTAAACAAACTTTAAGTCTAACACTGAGTGCCTCAGCCAGGGTGGGCCCGGAGCTCCAGAGCTCCAAAGCTCAAATAGGCAGGTGGTGGCCCTGGGTCCCTCACTGGGCACTTCAGCCAGAAATGGGACTGGTATCTCTCAGGGCAGGTACCCAGAGCCTCCCTTGGGTGACTGGCAGTTTGGTGCTGGGTGCTGGGTATCAAGATGTAGCCAGGGAGGGAGCTGGGACCCGGGACTCCTGAGCAGATGGGAGTCACATACAGTGGAGCATCTGCAGTCGGGGGCCACAGTATGTCTGGCCCTGCATGGGACCCAGGGTTCCCGGGCCTCATACCAGTGTGGCTGTTGGTGGGCAGGGGGCTGTGGGAAGAAAAGTAAAAGTCTTTTTGGGAACTCATGATCGGAGAGTCTCATGAATCCACCTATGCCGTCGCCATCTTGTGGACCAATCTCCTTTCTCTGATATTCTAAAGGCCTGTGAGCTTTATGATTTCCAGTGTTTTCCCACTGGTGTATTACAACCTTTTGTTTCAATAGTTAGATCATTTCAGTATTTCTTATAAAGTCATTCTAGTGGTGAAGAATTCCTTCAGCCTTTGCTTGTTCAAAGAAATACTTTACTTCTCTTTTATTTATGAAACTTAGTATATGAAGCTACAAAATTCTTGGATGACTGTTACTCTGTCTGAGGAGATTGACTATAGGGCTCCAATCCCTACTGCCTGGCAGAGCTTCTACTGAGAAGTTTGCTGTGATTAACTTTGTAAGTTATTTGATACTTTTGTTTCACTTCTCTTAAAATTCTTTCCTTCACATTTGCTTTGTATAACCTAATTATAATATGCCCTGGGAATGACCTTATTGCACTGACTCTTCCAGAGATTTCTTGAACTCCTTGTAATTGGATATTGAAATCTCTGGCAAGGCCAGGAAAGGGTTCCTCACTTATTTCTTCAAATGAATTTTCCAAATTTGTTGTTTGCTCTTCTTCCTCAGGTACAATTTAATTCTTAGGTTTGGACATTTTACACAATCCCCCATTTCTTACTTTGTTTTGTTCTCTAGGTTTTTTCTCTTTATTGTTGTCTGATTGGGTTAATTTGAAAGTCTTGTCTTCAAGTCCTCAGATCCTTTCTTCTATTTTTCTAGTCTACTGTTACAACTTTCCAATGCACATCGTACTTTCCTAAATGAGCCTTTCATTTCCAGTAGTTCAGCTTTAATTTTTTGAATGCAGTGGATTACTTCTCCAAAGAGAAGTAAGCAGAAAAAAATCCTCTATTTTCTTATACTCTTGAGAAGAAAAATATCAAGAAGTTATGGCATATGGATAGAAATCTTCATTTGCTACCCATTTCTTAGTTGAAATATTGCATAATTTAAGTAGGAATTATGAAATATATGTATTTTTTCCAGGACTGTTATATCTGATTCATAAATTGATGAGGTTCTCAGGATATTCTGAAGAAATCTGGAAATTAATGTCTTCATGTTCTCTTTTGATGGTTGCCTCATAATGTTTCCATGGTAGCTGGCTTGGCATCTCAGGGAGGCAATCATAACAATAGGAGAATATTGATGATTCTCACAGTGTGAAAGTTATAACTTAAACGTGCAACTTGTGGTGTCATTGGTAGTGACAGCTTTGTGCTTAGTGAGGTACGCTATTATTGCATTTCATCCTGTGAGTTGTAAAAATATTTTAATGGTAGCTGATGCATGTTGAATTCTATGTACTAAAGGTCTTATATACATTATGCCAAATATTCAGAATGTCCTGCAACAGAGAATCCTATTTTAGAGATGAGAAACCAAGACAGAATTCAAACAGTGTGTAAACAAAACAGGAATTCAAATCCAAATTATACTCCAAAGTGCATTTTTTCCTCACTAGCCATGATATCACTTCTTGTTGTAACATTAAACCCTAAAAAGAGAAGCTCTCCTTCAAAATCATCCCCTGGTTTTTACACCAGTTTGCTGTGTTTTTCCTGCAGGTTATTGTCCAATGTTGCCTATATGGCAAGGACATGTCTCATGCAAAGCCTGCCTGCATCATGTGTGGTACCTGAAGTTGCTGCCCATGTTTCTCATTGTGATGCTGGGGATGATTAACCATGTTCTGTACACAGGTAAGCCCCAAACCACATGTCCTCTTTTTTTATGCTTGAATTCTGAGAAGTGTTTCTGAGATGTAGTAAAGCCTTGATAAATTAGAATATTCATTCCAGATGAAAGTTAAAGCAGAATCTCAGGTGGAGGGAATGGCTTGTACAGTGGGTGACAACTGGACAATTGATATATTTGACCTGTATTTATTTAACCATTTTATTATCTATGACTGCAGACATTTGAGGCTGTGAGTTCTGTTTTCATGAGTGGGTAGAATTTAAGGCAGTGTAGAGCATGAGGCATAGGACACTGAAAGATGAGGTGATGGGGTTGAATTGGGATAATTTGAGTTGGGTGAACAGCAGTGGTTGATTTTGATGGTATCTTTGACAGAAAAGATATTTGAATACACTGTCAGATATCTTGATCCTTTTGAGATGGGGGGAAATGAATTTCCTCTGCTTTGTAATCAGGTTGTTTGCAGTATGTGAATTTATGAGACAGCTGATGGAAACTGCTGGTGTTGAAAATGTTTCTTTTTTACTGAGCCATAATCTCACTTTGTCACCTATGCTGGGGTGAAGTGGCACAATCACACGTACACTGCAGCCTTGACCTCCTAGGCTCAGGAAATCCTCTCACCTCCATCTCCTAAAGTGTTGGTATTACAGGTGTCAGTCAATACACCCAGCCAATTTCTAAAAATCAATTTCCTTTTCTATTAAGAAAAGTGAAGAAAATATAATTCAATCTTTATTGACTAGTCAAGGGCTCATTTTTATTGAGGAAATCCACCAGATAACACCGAATCCACCTCATGTTTTCTCAGTTTATTTCACTGCAACCTAGCTAAGATGAACATCAAGTGGCCAACATCACTTCTTATTGCAGCACTGGGGTGTTGTTTATATCAATAAAGAATGTGTAGATGTACAAGTAGTTAATGGCCAATAAGTCATTGTGTATCACCCTTATGGAAAAGTGACACGAGAGACTGAATACTATCTCAAAACATGAGAAAATGCTGAGATTGTTATGTTAAATGTAAAAAGAAAGTCACAAAATGGTATCTCAACAATTACTAAAGTTATGCACAAAAGATGTTTATCTGTGGAAATGGATTGAAAAAAATGAAAAGAAGCTAATGTGTTATTATTATGAGTGATTCATGATTAATTTTCTCTGTATGTTGTCATAATATTATATAAGCAACAAACAAACAGCATCAAGATATTGTACAATTGTCAGAGCGGTGAGGCATTGTTACACATGGGGTAAACTTCCCAAATGACCATTACAGGTAATACCTCTTCTTACATTTAGGTGAGAAACTCTAAGCCAAATGTGACTAGACACAAGACCTAATTTTCTGCCACTGTTTTATATATTCCTGAAAAATTTTGTCCTCTTACTGTTTTTTTTAAAATGAGATCAACTCCCTCTGTTTGTTTTAATGCTCTTGCTGGGCACTCACCTCCCAATGGGAAAATTTGAACCATAGGTTAGTGAAACAGGAATGGCAGGAGTGAGACACTTAAGAGGAAGTCCTGTTCTGGGCAAAGAAGTACCAGATCTAGAGTTTGAAGTTCAAACTTGAATCTCCAGTTTCCAGGCAAATATTTTTCCTCCCCCATGGTCTTACAATTTATCAGTTTGTCCAATAGTTGTGGGTTGTGCCTATTTAGGTTTCACTGAACTCACTTCTGAATTCTTCCTTAGATAGGGTGACCTGTGTGGTACCCTCTGAATGCATGAAACACTGTGGCATTGAAGTCGTCTGCACTAACTCTGCCAAAACAATGATGGTGCTGAAACTCATGCCTGATGATAGACAGTAGGAAAACATCCCTGCTGGAATAGCCTCAGAAGTCTGTTTATACATGAGCCTTGAGGAAACATTGTGGTATAATTATTGGTAATTCTTACTCCCATTAATTCAGTTAAATTTATCAGACATTGATTTAGCACCTTCCACAGGCTACCATCCCTGTGGAAGGTTTGAATATTTCAGAGAGAAACCAGATACAGTTCTGCTAGAAGAACATGACTTCAGATTCAAGACTGTCATCTAAGGTTGTCAAGAACAATTAAATAATCAATTTTTCAATAAATGGGATACATAGCCATAAACAAAAACTCAGAGATTAGAAATTAACTATTTATACTGCTTTCTTTGGGTGAATTATACCCCAATATTAGATCTCAATCTATTTGATTTACAACTATGTATCGAGTGCCCACTATGTGCTCTGGTGCTTAGAAAACATCATTGAAGTAGGCACAAAATCCTTTACCCCTTAAAACTCACATTCTAGTATTTTGAAATAGGATATAAACCACTCATGTGAAGTTAGCAAATTATTTGGATTTTAGAAAGTGCTCATTGCTGTGCTGAACAGAGACAGAGCAGGGTACAGAGCTCAAAAGTGAACTGGTGATCTTGAACCTTAGGCCCATCAAGGTTGGCTAACACTTGCGTGATTTTTTTTTCCATCCTGACACACGTGAGTATTTTCAAATGGATGACCCACAAGCATGACACCACATACACTTAATTCACACTCCATCCTAGGACATTTAGAGCCATTACTCATGGGCAGAGGAAACTGGAGGATAAATCTCCCATAATGATTCAAAACTCTTATCTTTGCTTCTCCAAAGGCTTCTTTAGTAGAACCACCTATTATGTTTCTTCCTCTCCAATTCTCTAAGTTTTCTGGAAGCCAAGAGTCCTCCCTCCCAAATAAATATTGTACAATACTGCTTCCTTTTCTGAAAATAAGTTCCAGCTGACAACCTCTAAGTGCATGTTTATGATCACAATTCTATACTGAATTATTTTCATATCATCAGGAAAGATGCAAGAACCTTCACATCTGATGTGTATTGATAAGTACATCAGTTAAACAGTGTTCCATCAATTTTTATCTTTGATTGGCTCTCTGACTTAGCAAGGCCCTCATAGATCATGGTGTCCACCCACTAATCAGTATTTGTATCCTCTCCTCACTCAAGACTGTGAGGCTTAATGCTGTCAGCCATGATAGCCTCACTCATGAGTTCCATGACCTCCATCTTCAACAGCATCAGTACGCTCTTTACCATAAACCTTTATACCAAGGTGCAAAAGAAGACATTGGAGAAAGAGTTCTTGATAACTGGACAGTGAGGGAATCTTGGTTTCTCCCTATAATTCCTTTGGGAAGTGTGGGCATAGAAGTGAACTAGAGCTCCCTTGCCATTGACTTCAGCGAAAGTAATCACAGAGTTCTGGAGTAGGAGAAGGGGCACTGGAGAACATTTAATTCAACTTATCTGTTTCCATATACAAAACTTTGGGCTATACCTTTAAATAAAATAATTGCCTTTTCAGACTTTCAGATGCTTCTAATCGTTTCTTATGTCTTCCCCTCATCATATTGTTCTCCACCCAAGTCTTCATGTAACTCCCTACGTTTTAATGAAGTATACAGTTCCCAGTTAATCTGATAGATTGATATATTACCTCTAGTAGCTTCCATGTGTTTCACATGGAAGTAATAGATTAATTCATCCACACACTAACACAGAGTTGTTTATCACCTGCATTCATTAAGGACTAGATCATATGAGAAAGGGACAGGCGCAAAGAAGGAAACCATTCCAAGAGCCTGCTTTGAGAGTCCAGTAATCAGAAGATCCTGAGAAGCCCAGGGGCATTGAAGATAGTGAGGTGGAAGGAAACAAGTAGAAATCATGAATAACATAGACTCCTTTTTCTCCTTCATACTTTTCAAGTAGATCTTATATTGTCATAGCAATTTGTAAAATGTATTAAAAATTGAAGTATAACACACATGTATCACAAAATTAGCACCAAATGACCATTAAGTAAAGAAATGGAAATTACCAGCCCTTAGGAGTTTCCCTTTGGCCCCATCTTTCCAAAGCTAACCATTGTGATTTTTAGTGCTGTAGTTTATCCTGTCCTAGTTTCAAGGTATTTTAAATAGAGTAACTCAAAATGTATTCTTTGACATATGGATTTTCTGGTTAATTTTATGTTTGTAACATTCAGCCATGTTGCTATGTGTAGCTGCAGTTTATTTATTTTCTTTTGATATAGTATTCCATTATAGTAATAGCTTACAATTTATCTATTCTACTTTTCATGGACATCTGGTGTGAGCATTATTGTTTATGTCTCTTGGTGAAAATGGGCATGTATTTAGGTTGAGTAAATTGTTACAAGTTGTGCGTGTCATTTACTTTCAGTCTTTCAAATTTTGGCATTTCTGATTAGAAAGAAATGTTAGATGTGATCTTAAAATAAATTGATTATGACCCTTGTGTTGGACAAGCTTCAAAATGGCCAGCTGACAGCATGTGGTACTCATCTTCTTCACAAAAAATACACAAATATCAAGCAGCTAATCTAAACAAGAGCACTGGAATTCAGTGGAAAAGTAGTGGGAAACACCTAAGACAAGGAGAGAGAGAGAAGCAAATCAGTCTTTTCTATCTACCAGGATTGACTGGGAGCCCAGGAAGGTTTCCCAATGAGAAGAAAGGGTAAGTGAGAGACCCTCAGAAGCCCATACTCTCATTATAGACTTATAAATTCCTAGCTATGAGATAGGCCCTTGACCCTTGCAGGTCTTGAACCTAGTATAGGAAGTTTCTTAGAGATCATGTGAAGGCATTGCTTCAGAAAGGGTGTTCACAAAGTGTCCCACAGATTCCTATTGCACAGCATTATTTTGCATGCCAAATCCCCATCAGACTGCTCTCTGCCCTAGAGCCCAACAGCCCCTGCCCTTCCACATTCCCAGAGCCCCATTGATATTCCCTGCCTGAAGCTGCAAAAACTGCTGGATACTGCCATCAGATACAAAGGGCAAGCCATTGGCAGTGACCCTGCCACCCCCAGTAAAGGGGCTGATGCACATCTATAAGCACCCTGAGGTCAGACCCTCCATCCACCGTGGCTACTTGGGTCTGAAGCATGTACTCTTAGCTCCATGCCCCCAGGTACTGCCACTGAAAGCAAACTGCACTCTCCAGAAGCAGGGTAAAAGTGCAACCACTGCTGTTTCCACTCAAGGACACCCTCTGAGAACTGAGCACTATTCACTGCCTACCACAGCCAGTGCCTACGCATCTCACTGGGAGCCCAAGAACAGAGCCATGCAGCCTCCTTTTGCCCCCTCAGTGCCTGGAAATTCTTTCTAGATGTCTGAGGAATTTTCTACTATGCCCACCACTATAAATATCTGAGCACTCCTTTGGGAGTCTGATGATAGACCCACCCAACCTGCTACTAATACCATAGCTCACACTTATTTGCACAAAAAAGTCTTGCAGACTAGAGACCATTCCTCTCACTCCATCACAACCATTGCCAACACTAGCACAGATCACTAGGGACTCAAAGAAATGTCCTGTCAGTGCTACGGCTATTGCCCATGCCATGTCTGACACCTAGGTCCCCAAGGACCTGCTCAGTCCCTGGACCACCACTTCCATTACCAGAACCGAATCAAGTCACCTAATGGCCCAGGAATCAGCCCACCTGGACTCGCTAACACTGGTACCAACATATGCCACCTTGAGGCTAAAGAACAGGCACAGTCAGCGTGTAACTGCCACCACTGGGCCACTTGATTCTCTGTCTCAAGCTAAACTGCAACACAGACTATACAACTGCTCCCTATGCCACTAAGGAAATCAGACACCACTGGTGCTGTTTTCATCCAAAGAAATTATGAGAAGACTACACTACTACACCGCACTCATAATCAAACCCAAAGTATCCTAGTCAGTCAACCCCATAGATACATCTTCAGGAAAACATCCTTCACTATGAAAGCTAACATAAATAATCGGAAGCAGTGACAGTAACCCAGTATGTGTAGATATCCACAAAGGACACTATTAAAAATCAAGGAAATATGACAATTCCAAAGAAAAATAGCAAATTCTCAAGCAACAGAGTTCAATGAAAAAAAAATTGTGAAATGCTGAACAAATAATTCAAAATAATGATATTAAAGAAGCTCAAAAATATACAAAACACAGATAAACAATCCAAATAAATCAGAAAAAAAACTCAGGATATAAATGAAAAATTTGCTAAAGATGTAGATATCATCAAAAATAAACAGGAATCCTGGAACTGAATAATTCAGTGAATAAAATAAAAAACACATTTGAGAATTTCAACAGTAAACTACATGAAGCAGAAAAACAACTTAATAACTTGAAGATGTGTCATTTGAAATAATCTAGGCTCACAAAAATAAAGAGATGATAAATAAAAAGAATGAACAAAGCCCATGTGACATATGAAACACCGTAAGGTAAACAGAAATTCAAATTTTCTGACATCTCAGAATATGAAGAGAAGAATCAATAAATTTATGATATTTTCTTTCTCTCTCTCCCTTTTAAAAAAATCAACTGTCTACTATCTCCCAAGATACAACTATGAAAAAATTGGGGAAGATCAGCAGTTAATAAATACATGCCACATTAGGTGACCAGAGTGCTAGGAAGACAAAGCAGACTGAAAGCAAGCAGCTATTTAATAAGGTGCTCAGTAAATCCTCCTGGGGCTGTGCCATTTGAGCAGAGCCCTGTAGGAAGTGTGATGGTGAGCCTCATTGTTGAAGGCTGCAGTTCTCCCACAGTCAAGCATATGGTGCATTGGAAGACAACCAGGAGTGAGAGTGGTCCCTGAGAAGCAAGTAGGAGAGAGATAAGGAAAAAAG
>NW_007245185.1:0-2879 GCF_000164805.1 Carlito syrichta | reverse complement strand
TAAGGTAAACAGAAATTCAAATTTTCTGACATCTCAGAATATGAAGAGAAGAATCAATAAATTTATGATATTTTCTTTCTCTCTCTCCCTTTTAAAAAAATCAACTGTCTGCCTGAGCCCGCGGGTTCGAGACCCGCCTGGGCAGCGAGACCTCATCTCTACAATAAATCAAAAAAAAAATCAGCTGGGAGTGGTAGTGCATGCCTGTAATTCCGGCTACTCGGAAGGCTGAGGCGGAAGGATCGCCGGAGCCCAGCAGGTCGAGGCTGCGGTGGCTGGGAGCGGCCACTGCACTCCAGTCTGGGCGACAGAGTGAGACTCCAACTCAAAAAAAAAAAAAAAAAAAAATCAACTGTCTACTATCTCCCAAGATACAACCATGAAAAAATTGGGGAAGATCAGCAGTTAATAAATACATACCACATTAGGTGACCAGAGTGCTAGGAAGACAAAGCAGACTGAAAGCAAGCAGCTATTTAATAAGGTGCTCAGTAAATCCTCCTGGGGCTGTGCCATTTGAGCAGAGCCCTGTAGGAAGTGTGACGGTGAGCCTCATTGTTGAAGGCTGCAATTCTCCCACAGTCAAGCATATGGTGCATTGGAAGACAACCAGGAGTGAGAGTGGTCCCTGAGAAGCAAGTAGGAGAGAGATAAGGAAAAAAGTCAGGAAGGTGGCCTGAGGTGGGGTTATGTTTGGTCACTGAAACCATAACAAGACTCTAGATACTATTTTACATATGATAAAAAATACCATGAATGATCTGAGGAGCCACATAATTTGTTTTCCAATGATGACAAAAATAGCAATAGGAGATGTAATTTAACGTATTCTTAATTGTATTTTAGGCAAAATGCTAAATCTTTCTATAGTTTATAACATTTAGTGTGAGAATGAAGAGATTTTGTAACATTTAAAGGAGACGTTTTTACCTTAGTCTCCTGCCCAAGACTGAAGGGTTTTTACTCTATCACTGATTCCCTGTTTCATGTGAGCAAAGAGAAATGATGATCTTTTTTGAACAGTCTAGAAAATTGTATTTGTTTATTTACACAACAAATACAGAGGACATTGGAGTTTAGAAAACAGGATAAGTCATTCTCCTAGGACCCCAGAAGTCTCTAACAGACTTTTATCACTTAACAATATTTTAATTCCTTTTACCTACCAGAGTACTCAAGTAGTAAAATAAACAAATTAGCATTTCTTACCAAACTACTCAGCATTCTGGAATACAGTGTGTTTTAATTCTACACAAATTGACTTAGTATTCCATAAGCTACAAAAAAGACAAGAAAGAAACTCTGTTTACTTTATCATAAAAATAATTACTGGTTAATAGAAACAGTGTGACATTTATTTGCAATTGATATACCAGATACATTGTGTTTGAAAATTGTTAATTAATTGCTGACATTTGAACTATTTTAATGAATAGACAATCTCATGAATGAAGCTATTTTGACTAATTGTAGACAAGCAATTGCTTTATCCACATTTTACTAACATAATCATTAAACATGGCATAGGTTCATGTAAGGTCAAGGAGCTTTAGTTTGTTTTAATTTTGGTATAATTTTTCACAGACATTTGAAGTTAGAAATATATTTTAAATTTTCCAATGCTGCAGCAAATGAAGTCTTTTTGTAAATATATATGTGTGTGTATATATTTGTATTTTTGTATATATTTGCATTTTTGACAGTATACCATTAGGATAGATTTTGAAAAGTTTGGTTGTTGGGACAAAGGGTTAATAGGTGAACAATTTCACTATAAGCTACCAAATCTCCCCCACCATAAGTATTGAATTGTGCTTTCCTTACAAAAACGTATAAGAATGTCTGTTTCTACATACATGCTAACATAACAAATTGTGAAAATCTTGAATTTTTCCACTGCTAGATGAGAAATGTTATATTATTATAGTTTTTGTTGAAGTTGCTTATAGTTTTAAGTGAGTTTAAGAACCATTTTTCCTTGAACTTCTTATTAATCTCTCTAATATGTTTATATGGGATGTTCATGGTCTGTTCTGCTCAATTTTTAGAAACCTATTAAATATTGAGGATATTAAATTCTTTGTGATATTACTTACATATATTTACCCCACTTGGTAAATTGTTTTTACTTTATTGAACTTTATGCCTTGCAAAATGTTTTTTTCATATAATCAAATTTAACTACATTTTCTCAAGGATTTATCTAACACAGTGGTTGTAATCATTTTACAGTCATTAGTACATTGACAAGGATCTCTAGTTCCATAATCTGTTATCATTTTTTTATCTTCCTTTGTTTCAGATTATCCTGAGTAGACTCATGGGTGTCTCAAGAAGACTTGTGACTTATTCTGCGGTTTGCAGAAGACAGGATCAAAGACAACCAAGAAGGAAAAAAAAAACAAAACAAAACACCAGTGAAGAAGCTGAGAGACACATCTCAGAAGCCTTTATGGAGGGCTATAGGAAAAATCAACACCATTCTCCTAGTTGTGGAGGTCTTTGTTTATGGCTATTTTGTCTGAACTCTATGTGAACCACTAGAATGATTGATTTTCATTTTATAGCATGTCATGTTGCAAAAGGGAGATGAGCAATTGTTAATTTTACGTAATGAGATTATTAAAGCCTTGATTTTTTTGTTTTTTGTTGTTCCTTTGTGTGATTAAGAAAGAGAAAGTGGGCCAGGTATGGAGGCTCAAGACTGTAATTCCAGCACTTTGGGAGGCCAAGGCAAGAGAATTGCCTGAGTTCAGGGTTCCAGCACCAGCCTGGCGACTTGGTGAGACCTCATCTCTACAATAAATTTTTTAAAAAATAGCCAGGCATGGTGGTGGGTGTCTGTAGTTCCATCTACTTGGAAGGCTGAGGT
This sequence comes from Carlito syrichta, assembly GCF_000164805.1. Taxonomy (NCBI): domain Eukaryota; kingdom Metazoa; phylum Chordata; class Mammalia; order Primates; family Tarsiidae; genus Carlito; species Carlito syrichta. Next base: position 7 of record NW_007245185.1, on the reverse strand, counting down.
GGAAAGG
>NW_007245184.1:0-3851 GCF_000164805.1 Carlito syrichta | reverse complement strand
CCAGCTGGCTAGTCCTGATGGCAATCTAGTTAAGTCAGCTAGTTAAGTCAGCTGGTTAGCTGGCTGGCTATCTATGTGTCTGGCAAGTTAAGTCAGCTGTTTAGCAGGCTGGTCAGGTAGGTGGCCATCTAGTTAAACCAGCTGACTATCTGGCTGACCAGCAGGGTTGCTGGCTAGTTAAGCTGGCTGGGTATCTGACTGTCTAGCCAGCCGGTTGGCTATTTAAACTGGCTGGCTAGCCAGCTTGCCAACCCACTAGCAAGCTAGCTGGCTACCTAGCCAGCTAGACAGCCATGTAGGTAGCTAGTTAAGCCATCTGGCTAGTCATCTAGCCAACCAGGTAGCGGGCTAATTAAGTCAGCTGGCTATCCTACTAGCCAGCCTACTACCATGTCATCTAGTTAAGTCAGCTATCGAGCCAGGTATCTAGTTAAATCAGCTAGCTAGTCAGCTAGATAGTAGCTAGTTAGTTAAGTCAGCTAGCCAGCTAACTTGCCAGTTAGCTAGCTAGTAAGTCAACTGGCTAGACAACTAGATAGTTTGTTTGCTAGCTAATTTTGTCAGCTAGATAGCCAGCTAGTTAGTCAGCTCGCAAATCAGCTAGCTGGTCAGCTAATTAGTGGGTTCACTCACTTTCCATCAGGTAATCAAACTAATCGCCTCCATCGCCTTCCTACCGGTCAGCAAATTAGTTGACTCGCTCACCAGTCAACAGATCAACTAACTTGTCAGCTCGCTCGCCAGCCAACAGGACAGCTAACTAGTTGCTTTGCTCGCCAGCAGACTAGTTAAGTCAGCTCACCAGTGACCTCAATCGCCAACCGAATAGTTAAGGCAGCTCACCCGTCAGCTCACTTGTTGGCCAATTAATTAAGTCAGCTCACAGGTCGGCTCACTCGCCAGCCAACTGTTAATTCTAACCAGTGTGCTCAATCACCAGCCAACTAAATACAGCTGACCAGTTAGCTCACTCATTGGTTGACTAGTTAAGTAAGCTAACGGGACTGCTGACTAGCCGGCCAACTAGATAAGTCAGCTAACCAGTAGGCTGACAATTTAGGTCAGTTAACTAGTCGTCAAACTAGTTGGCAGATTAGATTGGTCAGCAAACAAGCAGGCAATCAATAAACCTTGCTAACTAGTGGGCCAACTCGTTATTCAGTTAATTAACTCAGGTAACTAGTCGGCCGACTAGTCAGTCGACTTGCTAAGCCAGCTAACAAGTTGGTCGTGTAATCAGTCAATGAGTTAAACCAGTTAAGTAGTCCGCCTACTCAGCTAAGTAGTCCGCCTACTTAAGTCACCTTGCTAACTCATTAACCAACTAGTTAAGACAGCTAGTCAAATTGTTTACCAAAGAGTTAAAACAGTTAGCTAAATCTTTAACCAACTCATTAAGTCAGCTAGCTAACTCGTTATCCAACTAGTTAAGTCAGCTACCTAAGTCAGCTAGATAAACTGCTAGCTAGCTAAGTCACCTAACTCACTAGATAGTTAATTATTTAAGTCAGCTGCTTAATTCTGCTACTTAACTAGTCAGCTAATTATTAAATCAGCTAGTTATTCCGCTAGTTAATAGTTATGTAACTATTTAATTCATGTAGTTAAGTCAGCTAGATAACTAGTTGTCAGTCAGTTAAATCAGCTATCTAAATAGTTAAGTCAGCTACCTAAGTCGGCTAGTTAAGTAAGCTTTTTAAATTAGTGAGCTGGTTAAGACAGCTAGCTAGTTAGTGAGCTAATGAGTTATGTCAGCAGATTGAGTCAGGTTGTTAGCTAGTTAACTAATGGGTTAAATGAGCTGGTTGAGTCAGTTAGTCAGCTGGTTATAAAACGGGTTGGCTCAGCTGCTTGAGTAGGCTAGTAAGCATGTTAGCTAACGAGTTAAGACAGCTGGATGTGTCAGTTAGCTAGCTAGTTAGCTAATGAGTTAAGTCAGATGATGAAGACACCTAGCTATCATGTTATATAACGAGTAAGCTAACTAGTTAGCTAGCTGGTTGTCACCTAGCTAGCTAGGCAGCTAACTATTTATGTCAACTTTTTAGCTAGGTATCTAGCTAGTTAGCTAACAATTTACGTCAGCTGGATAGCTCGGTAGCTGGCTAATTATCTAACTATTTAAGTCAGCTGTGTATCTAGGTAGCTAGCTAGTTAAGTCAGCTAGTTAACTCAGCTGGCTAGCCAGCTTTCTAGCTTGGTAGAGAGCTAGTTATGTCAGTTGGCTAACTAGCTGGTTAGTTGGTTAATTCAGCTAGATAAAATAAATTGTTAGCCCACTTGCAAGATAGTTAACTAGATAGTTAAGTCAGCTAAATAGATACCTGGCTAGCTAGTGATGTCAGTGAGTTAAGTCAGTTGGCTAGCCCACTGGCTAGCAGGTTAAGAGAGCTAGTTTAGTAAACTGTCTAGCCAGCTGGCTACATAGGTAGCTAGCTAAATAAGTCAGTATGCTAGCCAGCAGGCTAGCTGTTCAATGAACCTAGTTAACTCAACTGGCTAGCTTGCCAGCTAGGTAGTTAGCAAGATAGTTATGTGAGTTGGCTAGTCAGCTTGCAAGTTTATGTCAGCTAGGTAAGACAGCTGGCTAGCCAGCTGGTGCGATTGGAAGCCAGCTTACTAGCTGGTTAAGTCAGCTAGTTAAGTCAGCTGGTAACCAGCTGGCTAGCTACTTAAGTCAACTCATTAAGTCAGTTGGCTATCCAGCTGGTTAGGTAGTTTAAAAGCTAGTTAAGTCAGATGGCTAGCTATTAGGCTAGGTTGGTATTTCAGCTAGTTAAGCCAGCTGGATAACTAGGTAGGTAGCTAGGTAATTCATCTAGTTAAGTCAGCTTGTTAGCTAGTTAAGTCAGCAAGTTAAGTCAGCTGACTAGCCACCTGGTTAGCTCTATAGCTACATAGTTAATTCAGCTAGCTAGTTAAGTCAGTTGGCTAGACAGTGAGCTATCTAATTAAGTAACCTGGTTATGTCAGCTCACTAGCAAGCTGGTTAGCTAGGTAGCTAGGTAGGAAAGTCAGCTCGCAAGCCAGCAGTCTACGTACATATGTGTCTAGTTAAGTGAGCTGACTATCCAGCTGGCTAGCTAGGTAGCTAGGCAGTTAGGTCAGCCTGCTAGCCAGCTGGCTAGCTAGTTAAGTCACCAAGTTAAGTTAGTGGCAAGACAGCTGGCTAGCTAGGTAGCAAGATAGTTAAGTCAACTGTCTAGCCTGCTTTCTTGCTATTTCAGTAATCTAGTTAAGTCAGCTGGCTAGCCAGCATGCTAGCTAGGTAGCTTGCCAATTAAGTGAGCTGGCTAGACAGCTGACTAGCTACTTAAGTCAACTAGTTAAATCAGCTGGCTAGCCACCTTGCTAGTTATTTATCAAGATAGTTAATACAGATGACTATCAAGCTGGCCAGTTATTTACGTCAGCTAGTTAACTCAGCTGAGTAGCCAGTTGACCATCTAGGTAGCGAGCTAGTTAAGTCAGTTGGCTAGCCAGCTGGCTACCTAATTAAGTCAGCTAGTTAAGTCAGCTGGCTAGCCAGCTATCTAGCTAGGTAGTGAGTTAATCAAGTCAGCTGGCTAGCCAGCTGGCTAACTAGTTGTCAGCTAGTTGAGTCAGCTGGCTAGCCAGCTGGCTAGCTGGTGAAACCAACTAGTTAATTCAGCTGGTTATCAAGGTAGCAAGCTATTTAAGTCAGCTGGCTAGTCAGCTGGCTAGCAAGATACGTCAGCTAGTTAATTCAGCTGGCTTACCAACTGGTTAGCTAGGGAGCTAGCTAGTTGAGTCAACTGACTAGCCCGGTGGCTATCTTGTTAAATGAGTGAGTTAATTCAGCTGGCAACCAGCTGGCTAGCTAGTTAAGT
>NW_007245183.1:4963-6264 GCF_000164805.1 Carlito syrichta | reverse complement strand
CCTACTAGACATCTTTCCAGCTATGTAGCTATCTAGTTATGCCAATTGTATAGTCATCTGACTAGATAGTTGTCATCTAGATAAGTCAGCTGACTAGCCCACTGGCTAGCTATATAGCTTGCTATTTAAGTCAGCTAGCTAGACAGCTGGCTAGCTAGATAAGTCACCTAGTTAATTCTGCTGGATAGCCAGCTGGCTAGCTTTGTAGCAAGCTATTTAATTCAACTGGCTAGAAAGCAGGTCTGCTAGTTAAGAGAGCTAGTTAACTCATCTAGCTAGCCAGTAGGCTTGCTAGTGTCCTAGTTAAGTCAGTTGGTTGGACAGAGGACTAGCTACTTAAGTCAGCCAGTTAAGAATGCTGGCTATTCAGATGGCCAGAGAGCCAGAGAGCTACTTAAGTGAGCTGGCTAGCCAGCTGGATAACTAGTTAAGACACCTAGTTTATTCACCTGGCTGGCCACTCCCTAGCACGTTAATCAACCTGTTGATTAATCAGCTGGCTCACCAGCTGTCTAGCTAGTTGTTACCTCATTAAGTCAGTTGGCTAGCCAACTAGCTAGATAGTTAAAAAGCTAGTTAATTCAGATGGCTAGAGAGTTGTCTGGCTAGTTATTTCAGCTAGTAAGGTAAACTGGGTAGCTAGGTAGCCAGCTAGTTAAGTCAGCTAGTTTAGTCAGCTGGCTAACCAGTTGACTATCTAGTTAAGTCAGCTCCTTAAGTCAGTTGTCTAGACAGCTGGTTAGCTATTAAAAAGCTAATTACGTCAAATGGGTAGACAGCTGGTCACTAGTTATTTCAGCTAGTTAAATGTGCTGGATAGCTATGTAGCTAGCTAGTTAATTCAGCTAATATGTCAGCTTGCTAACTGTCAGCTAGCTATATGATAGCTAGCTAGGGAACTAGCTAGTTAATGCAGCAAGTTAAGTCAGCTGACTAAGTATGTACCTAGCTAGTTAAGCCAACTAGTTAGGTAAGCTGGATAGCTAATTAAGTCACCTAGTAAAGTCAACTCACTGGCCAGCAGGTTACCTAGGTAGTTAGATAGTTAGGTCCGCTGGCAAACCATTGGGCTATGTATGTAGGTAACTAGTTAATTCAGCTGACTAGCAATCAGGCGTATAGTTATGTCAGCTAGTTAAGTCAGCAGGCTATCCAGCTGTCTATCTAGGTAGCTAGCTAGTTAAGTCTGCTGGCTAGCCACCTGACTACTTCGTTAATTCAGCTAGTTTAGTCAGCTGTCTAGCCTGATGGCTAGCTACATAGCTAGGCAATTAAGTCAGCTGGCTAGATAGTTAAGTCAC
>NW_007245183.1:4220-4834 GCF_000164805.1 Carlito syrichta | reverse complement strand
CCCAGATGGCTAGCAGTTTAATCAAAAATTTGGCTAGCTAGTTAAGTTAGTTGGCTTGCCTGATATCCAGCCAACTTGCTAGTCAGCTACTTAAGTCAGCTAGCAATCCAGCTAGCTAGTTCAGTCAGATAGCAAGTCAGCTAACTACTCAGCTAGCTAGTTAAGTCATCTAGCTATTCACCTTGCTAGTCAGCTAGGTAGCTATTCAAGTAGATAGTTAAGTCAGCTACCCAGTTAACTAGCCAGTTAGCTAGCTAATTAAGTCAGCTAGACAGACAGATAGCTTCTTTGGTATCAAGTTATGTCAGCTAGATAGCCAGCTAGCTAGTCAGCTAGCTAGTTAATTCATCTAGCAAATCAGCTAGCTACATAGCTATCTAGTTGGCTAAAAACTCAACTAGCTGGTCATCTAACTAGTGGGATCACTCGCTTTCCTTTAGGTCTACTATCTAGTCGTCCCCCTTGCCTGCCAACCTGTCAGCAGAGTAGTCAGCTCACTCACCAGCCAACAGGTCAACTAACTTGTTGGCTCTCTCATAGGCCAATAGGTTACTAAGCTAATCGGCTTGCTCTCCAGCCGGCTAGTTAAGTCATTTCACCAGTCAGCTCACACG
>NW_007245183.1:0-4200 GCF_000164805.1 Carlito syrichta | reverse complement strand
GATATCTAGTAAATTCAGCTGGATAGCTAGCTGGCTTGCTAGTTGTCACCTAGTTAAGTACGTTCGCCAGTCAACTGGTTAGCTAGAAACTAGGTAGTTAAGTCAACTGACAAGCCAGAAAGATATGTAGGTAGCTAATTAGTTAAGTCAGTTGGCTATCCAGCTGGCTAACTAGGTAGCTATGCAGTTATGTAAGCCAACTAGTAAGATGGCTAGTTAGTTAAATAACCTAGTTAAGTCAGCTGGTTAGACAACTGGCTAGCTGGGTAGCTAGCTAGTTATATCAGTTGTCAAGTCAGCTGGCTAGCTAGTTAAGTAACTTACTTAAGTCAGTTTGCTATACAGCTTACTAGCTAGGTAGCTAACTAATTATGTCAGCTGTCCAGCAAGCTAGCTAGCTAGTTAAGTCACCTAGTTAAGTCAGCTGTCTAGCCAGCTGCCTAGCTATATTGCAAGCTAATACATACAGCTGACTAGCAAGCAAGCCAGATATTTAAGTGAGCTAGTTAAGTCAGCTGGCTTGCCAGCTGGCTAGCTAGATAGCAAACTAGTTAAGTCAGTTGGCTAGCCAGTTGGCTAGCTATTTAAGTCAGCTAGTTAATTCATCTGGCCTCCCAGCTGGCTAGCTCGGTATCTAGCTTGTTAAGTCAGCTGGCAAGCCACCAGGTTAGCTAGTATTGTCAACTAGTTATATCAGTTCACTTACCAGTTGGCTAAATTATTATGTCAGCTAGTTGAGTCTGCTGGCTAACCAACTGACTACCTGATTAAGTCAACTAATTAATTCAAATGGCTAGCCAACTGGCTAGCTAGGTAACTAGCAACTTTAAGCAGCTTACTAGCCAGCTGGCTACCTGGTTAAAACAGCTAGTTAAGTCAGCTGGCTAACCACCTGTCTAGTTAGATAGCTAGCTAATTAAGTCAGTTGGCTTGTGGGTTGACTACCTAGTTAAGTCAGCGAGTTAATTGAACTGGCTAGACAACCAACAGGCTACTTGGCTAGTTAGTTAAGGCAGCTGGCTAGCTGAATGGCTATCTAGTTAAGTCTGCTAGTTAAGTCAACTAGTTAGTCATCTGGCTAGCTAGGTGGCTGGCAAGTTAAGCTGGTTGGTTAGCAGGCTTTTTAGGTAGGTGGCTAGCTAGTTAAGCCCGCTGGCTATCTAGGCAGACAAGCAGGGTGCCTGGCTAGTTAAATTGGCTGGCTATCCGACTCCCTAGCCAGCAGGTTGCCTAATTAAGCCAGCTGGCTAGCCAGCTGGCCAGCCCGCTACCTGGCTAGCTGTCTCCCTAGCCAGCTAGCCAACTAGGTAGCTAACTAGTTAAGCCAGATGGCTAGCAGTTTAATCAAAAATTTGGCTAGCTAGTTAAGTTAGTTGGCTTGCCTGATATCCAGCCAACTTGCTAGTCAGCTACTTAAGTCAGCTAGCAATCCAGCTAGCTAGTTCAGTCAGATAGCAAGTCAGCTAACTACTCAGCTAGCTAGTTAAGTCATCTAGCTATTCACCTTGCTAGTCAGCTAGGTAGCTATTCAACTAGATAGTTAAGTCAGCTACCCAGTTAACTAGCCAGTTAGCTAGCTAATTAAGTCAGCTAGACAGACAGATAGCTTCTTTGGCATCAAGTTATATCAGCTAGATAGCCAGCTAGCTAGTCAGCTAGCTAGTTAAGTCAGCTAGCAAATCAGCTAGCTACGAAGTTATCTGGTTGGCTAAAAACTCAACTAGCTGGTCATCTAACTAGCGGGATCACTCGCTTTCCATCAGGTCAACTATCTAGTCGTCCCCCTTGCCTGCCAACCTGTCAGCAAAGTAGTCAGCTCACTCACCAGCCAACAGGTCAACTAACTTGTCGGCTCTCTCACAGGCCAATAGGTTACTAAGCTAATTGACTTGCTCTCCAGCCGACTAGTTAAGTCATCTAACCAGTCAGCTTGCACTCCAGCTGAACATTTAAGGCACCTCACCTGTTGCCTCACTTGTCAGTCGACTAGTGAAGTAGGCTCACTGTTCAGCTCCTTGGCCGGCGAACTAGTTAAGTCCTCTGAGCAGTCGGCTCACTCGCCAGTTGACTAAAGTCAGCTGACCAGTCAGTTCACTCGCCAGTCAATATGATTGATAAGTTAAGTCAGCTGACAAATCGGCTCACTCACTGGGTGACTAGTTATGTCAGCTGACCTGTGAGATCACTCGCTGGATAATGAGTTAAATTATCTCACCTTTTGGCTCACTCACCAGCCGACTAGTTAAATCACACAACCAGTCAGCCGCCTAGTTGGTCAACTAGTTAAGTCAGCTAACCAATTCGTCGAATAGTAGGCCAATTTGTCAGTTGACAAATTGTAGTCATGGACAAGTTAGGCCATCTAAATAATCGGCCTATTAATCGGCCAACTAGTTAGGTCAGCACACCAGCCATCCAACTAGTTAACAGAGCTGACTAGTGGGCCGACTCGTCAGTCAACTATCTCACCCAGTTAAATAGTCAGCCGACTAGTCAGCCAACTTGTTAAGGCAGCTAAAATGTTGATCGTGTAGTCAGCCAACATGTTAAAACAGCTAACTATTCTGCCGACTCACCAACCAAAAGGTTAAGTCACCTAGCTAACCCGTTAGACAACTAGTTAAGTCAGCTAGTTAACTAGTTTCCGAACTAGTTAACACAGGTAGCTAACTCATTAATCAACTCGTTAAGTGAATTAGCTATCTCATTAACCAGCAATTTAAGTCAGCTAACTAAGTCAGCTAGCTAACCAGGTAGCTAGTTACATCAGCTAGCCATGTCAACTAGCTCACTAGTTAGCTAAGTATATAAGTCAGCAACTTAAGTCTGCTACCTAACTAATTAGTTAATTTGTTGTCAGCTACTTATTCAGCTAGTTAAATAGTTAGCTAACTATTTAATGCAGGTATTTAAGTCAACCAGATAACTAGTTAAGTCGGCCAATTAAGTCAGCTACCTAAGTAGTTAAGTCACCTACCTAATTCAGCTAGTTAAGTCAGCTTTCTAATTAAGTCAGCTGGTTAAGACAGCTAGCTAGCAAGTTAGCTAACGGTTTAAGACAGCAGGTTGAGTCAGGTAGTTAGCTAGTTAGCTCACTGGTTAAGTCAGCTGTTTGAGTCATCTAGCTAGCTAGTAAGCAAACGGGTTGGGTCAGCTGATTGAGTAGGTAGTTAACTAGTTAGCTAACGAGTTAAGTCAACTGCATGAGTCAGCTAGCTAGATAGATAGCTAACGTGTTAAGTCAGCTGCTTGAGCCACCCAGGAAGCTCATTAGCTAAGGAATTAAGTCAGATGATTAAGTCAGCTAGCTAACACGTTGGATAATGTGCAAGCTAACTAGTTAGCTAGCTGGTTAAGTAAGCTAGCTAGCTACACAGCAAACTCTTTAAGTTAGCTTGTTAACTAGGTAGCTAGCTAGTTAGTTAACTGTTTAAATCAGCTGGTAGCTAGGTAGCTAGCTACTTAGCCAACTATTAAATCACCTATCTTGCTAGGTAGCTAGCTAGTTGACTCAGTTATTTAAATCAGCTGGCTGGCCAACTGTCTAGCTACATAGCTAGGTAGTTAAGTCAGTTGGCTAACCACCTGGCTAGCTGGTTAATTCAGCTAGATAAGAGAGCTGGCTAGGCAACTGGAAAGGTAGGTAGTTAGCTAATTAAGTCAGCTAGAGTGATACCTGGCTAGATTGTGATGTCTTCAAGTTAAGTAAGCTGGTTAGCCAACTGGCTAGCTGGTTAAGTCACCTAGTTTAGTCAGCTGTCTAACCAGCTGGCTAGGTAGGTAGCTAGCTAGATAATCCATCTTGCTAGCCAGTAGGCTAGCTGTTCAAGTGAACTAATTAAGTCAGCTGTCTAACCAGCTGGCTAGGTAGGTAGCTAGCTAGATAATCCATCTTGCTAACCAGTAGGCTAGCTGTTCAAGTGAGCTAGTTAAGTCAGCAGGCTAGCCTGCTGTCTAGGTAGGTAGCTAGACAGTTAAGTGAGCTGGCTAGACAGATTGCTAGCTTAAGACAGCTAGGTAAGTCAGCTGGCTAGTCAACTAGCTAGCTAGGCAGTCAGCTAGTTAAGTCAGCTGGCTAGCCAGCTTACTAGCTGGTTAACTCAGCTAATTAAGTCAGCAGGAAACCAACTGGCTAGCTATTTAAGTAGCTCATTAGGTCAGGTGACTATCCAGCTGGCTAGTTAGTAAAAAACTAGTTAA
>NW_007245182.1:0-1356 GCF_000164805.1 Carlito syrichta | reverse complement strand
TAGCTAGTTAAGTCACATAGTTAAGTCAGCTGGCTAGCCAGCTGGCTAGCTAGGTAGCTTGCTACTTAAGTCTGCTGACTAGACAGCTGGCTATATAGTTAAGTCACCTAGTTAAGTCACCTGTCTAGCCAGCTGCCTAGCTATATAGCAAGCTAATACATACAGCTGACTAGCAAGCAAGCCAGATATTTAAGTGAGCTAGTTAAGTCAGTTGGCTTGCCAGCTGGCTAGCTAGTTAGCAAACAAGTTAAGTCAGTTGGCTAGCCAGTTTGCTAGCTATTTAAGTCAGCTAGTTAATTCATCTGGCTTCCCAGCTGGCTAGCTCGGTATCTAGCTTGTTAAGTCAGCTGGCAAGCCACCAGGTTAGCTCGTGTTGTCAACTAGTTATATCAGTTCGCTTGCCAGTTGGCTAAATTATTATGTCAGCTAGTTGAGTCAGCTGGCTAACCAGCTGGCTACCTGATTAAGTCAGCTAATTAATTCAAGTGGCTAGCCAACTGGCTAGCTAGGTAACTCGCAACTTTAGTCAGCTTACTAGCCAGCTGGCTACCTGGTTAAATCAGCTAGTTAAGTCAGCTGGCTAACCACCTGTCTAGTTAGGTAGCTAGCTAATTAAGTTAGTTGGCTAGTGGGCTGGCTACCTAGTTAAGTCAGCAAGTTAAGTGAACTGGCTAGACAACCGACAGGCTACTTGACTAGTTAGTTAAGGCAGCTGGCTAGCCGAATGGCTAGCTAGTTAAGTCTGCTAGTTAAGTTACCTAGTTAGCCGTCTGACTAGCTAGGTGGCTGGCAAGTTAAGCTGGTTGGTTAGCAGGCTTGTTAGGTAGGTGGCTAGCTAGTTAAGCCCGCTGACTATCTAGGCAGACAAGCAGGGTGCCTGGCTAGTTAAGTTGGCTGGCTATCCGACTGTCTAGCCAGCAGGTTGCCTAATTAAGCCAGTTGGCTAGCCAGCTGGCCAGCCCGCTACCTGGCTAGCTGTCTCCCTAGCCATCTAGCCAGCTAGGTAGCTAGCTAGTTAAGCCAGATGGCTAGCAGTTTAATCAAAAATTTGGCTAGCTAGTTAAGTCAGTTGGCTTGCCTGATATCCAGCCAACTTGCTAGTCAGCTACTTAAGTCAGCTAGCAATCCAGCTAGCTAGTTCAGTCAGATAGCAAGTCAGCTAACTATTCAGCTAGCTAGTTAAGTCATCTAGCTATTCACCTTGCTAGTCAGCTAGGTAGCTATTCAACTAGATAGTTAAGTCAGCTACCCAGTTAACTAGCCAGTTAGCTAGCTAATTAAGTCAGCTAGCCAGACAGATAGCTTCTTTGGCATCAAGTTATATCAGCTAGATAGCCAGCTAGCTAGTCAGCTAGC
>NW_007245181.1:0-456 GCF_000164805.1 Carlito syrichta | reverse complement strand
ACCTCATCAACAAGGGTACCTGCACAATGAATATTTGTATACCTAACCCTTAACTGAACCCCACAATTTTAAAATAAAAAATATATACTAGAAAAAAAAGAAAGTGTACTTGCTGGATTCATGTGGGTAAAATGGGAAACTTGACGAGGAAAGTGATATCACTTGCTAATTGAGAAGAATGTGTAAGAGGAGATATGATAGCAATTTGCTGTTGCATATGAATCAACAAAAGTGATAAAAATCAATGTGTAAACATATGTTAGCTTTCTTTATTTAAACAGCCTTTTGAATAAACTTCACCTGAAGAACTAAGCAGAGCAAGGAGAATATTTATGGTAACAATCACAGGAATGCTAAGGCATCTCAGGATATTGGGTACAATGAACTCAACTGGGCTGAAGACATGCCAAGAGATATCTTGTGCCTTCCTGACTGCCCAACAATAGCCTTCTCTAT
>NW_007245180.1:0-15261 GCF_000164805.1 Carlito syrichta | reverse complement strand
CAATGTGCCATGCCCTCTACTGTCATGAGATGAAAGCTGGGACCACAGGGGGCCGAGGCAATGTTGACCTATCTGGTGCTACCAGTTTGAGAATACATTGGACGCAACTTGCCTTTTATTTCCCCCGAGTTATATTTGTCTTGGGGCTTTATGGAACATACCTAATTATCTAGTACTGTAAGGGGATGAACGTTGGTGTTAATAAAGACTTGCCCTAAATCCATGTTTGTTTTTGGATGGAGAATAATCCATTTAATAGTGAAATTTTACTTGTTTGCTGAAAACAGAAACTTGGGGAGCCTTTGTTTCATTATTCCAGCTGAGACTCTGGAAAGTGTTGATGGAGCAGAGAACTTCCCTGACCACCCCAGGAGAAAGAGCTCCCTCCCATCCATCCATACATATAGGCTTTCATTTTTTCCATTGTAGCACTTGTCGCTATCTGAAATAATTAAGGATTTGTTTCCTTGCTGATTGTAGGTTTTTCTTGCCTGGCTTTAATGACAAACACTGTCAATCTCCAGTCCTGGAATGGAATCTGACATGCAGGAGGTGCTCATTTTTTAAAACTTTGCTCAAATCTGGACTTGTCCATGAACACACATCCATTATCCTTGTACAGAAGCCAGCAGGAGGGGTCCCACTGGTTGGATGACTCAGTTTAGCAGTCATGCCCTGGGCCCTTTGCAGTCTTTAGAGCCTCTCATTTGCCAAACAACTGTTATTTTGTGCAAATATGTTTCTGACTATGGAAGAAGAGCAGGAGAGGAAATGAGAAGTAGGTGTGTGGAACCCAAATGGCCACTACTCTGAGCATAGGCAGGAAGCTGTTGTGGCCCCAGATGGGTCCAGGGAGGGCTGGAAGGGAGCCTGTTAGTGAGTAAAGCTTTGAGAAAGAAAGATGGTTATTATTTTTCTTTTTAATTGTGCACACATTATGTTTTCACTTCCAATTGGGTTTTATTTAATTTTATTTTATCTAGGAACAATTTGGAAAGCAAGCACATAAGCACATAGTTTTCCTTCTTTCCTTTCTCCTTCCTCTTTCTTTCCCTTCTTCCCTCCCTTCCTCCTTTCTGTCTTTCTCTCCCTGCCTCCCTCCTCCCTTCCTTCCTTCATTCTCCCCTCCCTCTCTCCTCTGTCGCTCTCTCCCACCCTTCCTTCTCTTCTTTCTTTTCTTCTTTAAATAGAAGGTTTAGTTAATTTGGGTGGATTATAGGTTAATACTTAAAATAATAATAATGGTTAAGTTTTATTGTGCTCTCACTGTGGGCCAGGTATTGTGCTAAACAATTTAAAGAAGCTCAGCTCATTGGAAGCTAACAGTAACTCAATGTATAGTAGTAAAGTTAGCCCCCTTTTGCAGATGAGGAAAATGATGTTTTAGGGAAGCTAAGGTAAACATGCTTGACTTCACACAATTCATACACTGTGGTCCTGAGAATTTAACCCCAGCGGGCTGCCTCCAGAGTTTGTAGACAAAACTAATACACTGGTCTACCTCCTCCTGTAATGTTGTTTAACTTTGCTTTTCTAAAGAAGACATTTTACTGCAACACACTAAAATAAAAGTTCCAGTACAGTAATCACATTGCTCAGTGTACTAGGGGCTTAACCTGGACTCTGAGTTCTTTGAGAAGGGGGATGTGTGCTATGGTCATATTTATATCCTGTATTCTTAACATATGATATATACTCAATAAATGTCCACTCAATGAAAATTGGATGACCTCAATTCTCTTTTCTTCCAAATCTCAGACCATAGAGGCTAGTAGCAGAAGGAATTTGAAACCTATTTTGACTTTCAGGAAATGTCAGAACTCAGAAAGTGCATGGCAGTATTTCTCCTCTGTCTTCAAATTGTGCTTCACGGTCCTGTCACATCCTTGGGCACATCTTAATGAAAACTTATCAGAGGAGTGGTTCAAAAAGGACTTGTCAACAAGACCAAATTTCACTCTATGGTTAAAAGCATGAAAACTAAATCCCAATGAAACAACAAAGATTTTATTTGTTTTCATGATGAGAGGCTTTTCCTACTTGTTCTCTGTCACCATCCCACAATCCTACCCCAAATTGGGGCATAAAGGCTGGTAGACATTGAACATGGGGACACATACATGTACCTGAGACTTAGATCAATTGATGGATTCTAGTCAACACTGTTGCTGGCCCCATAATACAAAGGGACAAGATAGTAGGGGTGTCTAGAGTCTTCCTGCTTCAAGTTTGGTAGCCATATCTGCTTTTTAATCTAGGGGAATTTTTAGCTGGGATTCCATAAGCAGTGAGTGGGATGATGTGTCTGCTAATTAATTAATTCTTAACCCATTTGAAAGCTATTTTTACAGAGTTATTGGATAGGTGAAGAACTAAATAATTAAGGGACCTCAGGATCCTACTAGGCCTCTCTGCAACATGGCACCAGTATGTTCTACCAGGATCTGAACTTTGGGACATCTATGTGGCAGGAAGCCTTGAGCATCAGAGATTTTGTTATAGCCAAGATACCTCAAGGTATGGAGATCCTTGGTGACAAGCAGTTGAAACCAAGACACAATTTACATTGCATTATTGGGGGAAGTGTTACATATTGGTTTAAAAAAATTCATTTTTTTTGGAACTGCTGCAGCATAGAGTGGACAGCAGTTGCTGCAGAAAGAATTAGAGAACTAGTCTTGATTCTGCCAATGACTTAGGTTTTATGCCTTGTGCCTAGTAGGCACTCAATAGATATTTGTTGAGTGTTACACTAAGGAAAACCTTTGGCAATGTACTTTTTTTTCTGGGTCTCATTTTCTATAAAGAGAAAATGTGGATCACAAGATTTCAAAGATCCATTTTGACTTTAACAGTTTATAACTTTAACATTCTATAACTGTGGTTCTCCTTGTAGAAAGACACATGGAGGAGAGAGGTATCATAGATGAGATCTGGCAGTTAAGACATTATTTTATAAATAGTTGGATTATAGGTGTCCAGTTGGATTACAGCCACCTGAGGATTTTCAGAAACATCAAAATTACCGGCAAAGATTGAAGGGTTGCTGTGATCAGAGGTTGGTTGTATTAATTTAGTCCAGTGTGAGCAGTAATAGTTCATGACTGAGAGTGAAGATTAGACTCCCTAAGTTTCAATCCTGGTTCTGCCACTTATTACTATGCCCTTGGGCAAGAGTCTTCTCTTAAGCCTCAGTTTATGTGGCATGATGATAACAATGCACTTTTCCACAAATTATCACTGGAAGAATTGAATGGGAATGTCATTAAAACACTTGGCACAATGCCTAGCATGGAGTAGAAGCCAAGCACATGTTTAGGGGAACAGACAAAAAACATGTTCACTCTGTACCCTACGTGGTCCAGACGGCTTAGCCAAACAGTTGAAGCAATAGCATTCTCTAACTACTTCAGAATGGGAAAGAATGCCTCAAAGTATCTTTTGTAAGAAAAATACATTGAGAACAACTGCATTCATTTGTTCTGACTCAGTATTAATCAAATAGAGCGTAGTTTTCTTTATTTTAGTAGGGAAAACATTGACCTGATAATGTGTTCATTCCAATCTGCTAACAGTTTGCCATTTCTCATTGCAAATCCATACATTGGCATTCTGGTTAGTTTTCAGTCTTTTCAGAGTTTAGCTAGCAAGAATTTATTACCCAGGGTTTGCCTTACTCTGGGAATAAAGCAAACCTGTTGGAATGAAGTTCCTGGAGCAGCAAAGGAAGGTGGGAGGCATATTGTGAACAGAGATCCTAACCCCAGTGAGATGACCTGAAGGACACTGACTCTACTGGAAGACGCTGAGACCATGTGTGGCCCTTTGACCCTTTACCTGCCATTGGGGTCACTTGAGTTATAAAGACCTTAATAAACACAATCCACGTGCTGAATCTTGTCACCACTGGCCCCAAGCATCCAAATGTAAACTTACAGGTGTCCAGCATGAACAAGAACTCTTCCCTTGAACAATGGTTGTAATCTCCTTGTGTCAACTCAGTGAACTGGTGCTAAGTCAAAATAATTGCATTTTACTCTAATTATGTAACAAATACAGAAAACATATGAAATATTAAGCAAAGTTGCAAACTTAGAAAGAATTGCAAATTCCAGGGAAATGGTTTGAAAGGCCATGTTTGAAGTTATCTCTTACATCCCTCTTCTCATTTAATCCTCACAAGTATCCTGCCATAAGGATTTAAAATGAAGATGTCTTAATTTTATAATCAAGGGGTCTGAAGCTCAAAAAGGTTGGGAAATGTTTCCAAACTCCTTTGGTTATTAAAGGGCAGAACTGAAGGTCAAACTCAGGACTTTGATGTCAAACCTGGATCTCTTTGTCTTTGTACTATGCTATGTTGAGGTTCTAATGAATACAAATGCATGTTAAAATATGCAGGAGGAGGGGTGTTTGTAAGCTCTATGAAAGTGTCAGAGGAAGCATTTATAAAATCCTTTTTACTTCTGTAAAAAGAGAGAGCAAATAGAGAAGGCTATTGTTGGGCAGTCAGGAAGGCACAAGATATCTCTTGGCATGTCTTCCGCCCAGTTGAGTTCATTGTACCCAATATCCTGAGGTGGCTTAGCATTCCTGTGATTGTTACCATAAATATTCCCCTTGCTATGGTTAGTTCTTCAGGTGAAGTTTATTCAAAAGGCTATTTAGATAAAGAAGGCTAAACATGTTTACACATTGATTTTTATCAGTTTTGTTGATTCATATGCAACAGCAAATTTCTGTCATATCTCCTCTTACACATTCTTCTCAATTAGCAGGTGATATCTCTTTCCTCAACAAGTTTCCCATTTTACCCACAAGAATCCAGCAAGTACATTTTCTTTTTTTTCTAATTAAGATATTTTTTATTTTAAAATTGTGGGGTTCAGTTAAGGGTTAGGTATACAAATATTCATTGTGCAGGTACCCTTGTTGATGAGGTATGTCCCAGACAGATATTTACTACCATTAATCCCACCTCCCTTTCCCTCTCTGCCCCCCCCATAGTTTCCTGCCACTGTCAATCCTTTTCTTATAGTATTATGGTAGTTGTTCAAGGTCCACTTATGAATGAGAACATGTGATACTCAGATCTTTGTTTCTGTGAGCATTCACTCAGTACTATAAACTCTAATTCCATCCAGGTTGCTGTGAAATTCATGATTTTGTTCTTTTTTATGGCTGTTTAATATTTCATTGTGTATAAGTACCACATTTTATCATTATTTCATATTTTATAAAGCCAATATCACACAGTCAAAGGGAAACTGGTATAGACATAAAAAAAATTCACCTCCCACCCCCTACACCCACTAGCAGTGAAAATATAAATACATTTCAAATTGATGCTGCCTCCACCAATGCAGACAGGCACGCCTGTGACCTGTAGGAAACAAAGGCACCAGTTCAGTGTTGGGCTACCCAAGTCCATGTTTACCATTCCAATGCCACAGAACGTGTGGATGGCAGGTAAAAGACAGATGCCTCAAACATGCTGAGGAAAGCCTGGTAAGGGCCCTATGGCTGCCAACTCCTATGCATGTTCAGCACTTTTCATTGTAATGACCAGAGTTGATTTCAAGCACAGGGCAATTAAGACAGAATTGGCTCCCCAAATTTGGGACTGACTTCTGGAGCCCTTATTTGCCAGTATGTATTGTCCAGCATATGATATAGCATGGAGCAAGTTTTTCCTAGGTTAGAAAAACCCCAGTAGGGAGTTGAATATTCCAGAGTTGCTATTGAACAACACATTTGGTCAGTACTCTGGAGGTCAAAGAGACAATTTCATATGAACTATTATTTTTTATTAGAAAAATTCCTGGAGGAGTATTCTACTGGTCCCTCTGATGCCATTCAGGTGTTTTCATTTGTGCTGTGAATAGAAGCCATTTATAGCTTGCTGCCAGCTGGATTCTTGGATGTTTCTTTGCCTTCCCCTAATTTAAGTCAAAAATGATGGTGAAGCACAATGTTACATGATAAGGGAGCTTCACAACTGACTTAGATACAGATGTCACCTTCAAGAAGACACTATTATTCCACAAGTTTTTATTGAGCACCTGTTACGTTTTAAGTGCTTGTCCAGTCACTGGAGATATGGGGACTCCAGTGAGACAACAAGGACCCTGACCTCAAGGAATTTCTTTTCTAAGAGAATATGAAATGTGTAAAAGAAACTTGTATAGTGAGCTTAGGCTGCTATAACAGAATGCAATGGACTGGTTGGCTTAAACAGAGATTTCTTTCTCTGTCATGAAAGCTGGGAAACCTCATCATCTGGTTGCTGGTTTATTTAGTTGCTGGTTAGGACTCTCTTCCTGGTTTGCAGATGGCTGTTTTGCTGTGTCTTCACATGATGGTGAGAGAGCTCTGGCCTCTTCTTTATAGGACACTAATCCCACCTGGGGTGCTCCACACTCATGACTTCATCTTAGTCTAATTTAGAGGAGGCAAAAATTTACCTCTACTTTTTTATGGTTTTTGACTAGGACTAGAATTAAATTGACATAAGACAGAATAACAGGAGAAACGAATACAAATTTATTTAATGGAAGTTTTACATGACACGGGGAAGCCAAAGAAGAAGTTTGAGTTGAATACTTCTACACTAAATTAGTCTGAGTAGTAAATTATAGAAATATGACAAGAAAAAGGCATTTGGGCTAGGACAGTTAATGGTGGAAAAGTAACTAGGAATGCCTATTTGAGCAAGGTTCACACCAATTTTTCTCAGCCTTGACTCTGTCTCTGGTATCAGAATGTTATTTTTCTTCTAGTACAATGAGGACGTTTTTCATATGAGAATTTTATCTCTGGCTTTTAGGGAGAAAAAGGGGAGGTCAGAGTGTCCTTCATGTATTTACTATTTTTTAAAGTGTGTTTCATTCAAAATAATCTTATTGCCAAAGTAGCATATTTTGGAGTGGCATAGTCTAGCATCCTTTATTCCCAAATTCCCACCTCCTCATATTATCACACTGGGATTGTGGCTTCAATTTGTGAGTTTTGAGGGGGACACAAACATTCAATATATTAAAAAATTCTACTAGAGTTGTCTTAAATGACTCACACCCCAGTCATCTTGCATCTCCGTCTTAAACCACATTTCTCAAAAACTGTGTGTGTAAACAAGATACCTGATTGTCTCTTAAGCAGAAACTCAGCAACTGCCCAGGGTCTTCCCTCCTGCCTCTGTTGTCTTTCTGTCCAGACTCCCTGAGGTCCCAAGTTTAGATCATTTCTTTCTTTCTTTTTGATTTTTAGAGTATAACTTTTACTTTTTTTTCTGGTAAATACATTCCCAAGTATTTTTCTCTTTTTGATGCTATTGTGAATGGAATTGTTTTTTAAATTTCATTTTTATATTGTTCATTGCCAGTATATAGGAATATTTTTATTTTTGTAGATAGATCTTGTATAGAAAATTCTGTGACCTTTGCTGAAATCATTTATTTGTTTCATTGGTTTCTGGTGGATTCCTTAGGATTTTCTATAAAAAGGATCATGTCATTTATGAATAAAGACAGTTGCTTTTCCAGTCTTGGTGCTTTTTATCTTCTTCTTGTCTAATATCTCTGGCTAGGAATTCCAATTCATTGTTTAGTACAAGTGGTGAGAACAGACATCCTTGTCTAGCTTCTGACTTTAGAGAGAATGCCTATAGTCTTTCACTAGTAAACATGATGTTACCTGTGGCTTTTCATAGATGTTCTTTATCCAGTTGAGGGAATTTTTTCCTATTTCTAGTTTTTCAAGTGTTCTTATTATAAAAAGGGTGTTGGATTTTATCAAGTTTTTTTTTCTGTGTATATTGAGCTGGCTATGTGCTTTTTAAAATTTCTATTGATATAGTGTAGTACATTCATTAATTTTTGGATCTTAAACCAATTTGCATCCCTGGGATAGATTTCACCATGCCATGGCATATAATCCTTTTATGTGTAGTTAAATGAAGTTTACTAGTATTTTGCTGAGGATTTTTGTGTCCATATTCATAAAAGATATTCATCTGTGGTTTTGGTTTTGGTTTTCCTTCTGATGTCTTTGTCTGATTTTGGTATAAGGATAACACTGGCCTCTTTAGAGAGTGGACAGCCTTTGTCTTTTACTTCTGTCCCTACTAGTTTCTCTGGGTTTCTAGGAAACCATTAATTTCCTATTTCTGAACATCTGGTACTGGTGTCTGATTCACACATGACCCTCTCCAAGAGTTCCATGTGCCAGTGCCCCATAAGACAACTTGGACTTGCTCTTTTTTGTTGCTTGCGAGGCACTTTGTAGATGGATCTCAGTGGCTGATGGGCCTCTGCTAATTTTCTCCTTCAAAAAGATATCTGGTCTTAAAACTAATCTTTGCATGAGAATTTCCTGAGAAACTTATAAAAAATATAAAAATTATTGCAGAGCTTCAGAATATTTGGAAACGGGGCTCAGGAATCTGCATTTTTAAAAATTCCCCAGGTAATTCTGATGATTGGCTGGGTTTGCATTCACTGTTATTTAACATGAAGTCAAAGCCAGGGAAGGTCTTCTCTGCTGGACTCTGAACACAATACATAATTAGGTAGTGTTCTCATACTTCTTGCTCTGTGGTTCACAAACTTTTGAAAACTTGATTTGTGGTGTGAGGTACATATTACATCCTGATCCAATACATCTATGTGCATTTGTGTGTGTCTATGTAAACTGAAACAAAAATTCCATGTAATATTACTTACCCTTATTACAGAAAATACATTCAGATTTTTTCTTTTCTATTCTGTTCTATACTTATTTGTTTATTTAAAAATTGACCAAATCCAATACTTAATTTCATAACCCACTAATAGGCATAGACCTACAGTTTTGTATTGATTACACTTGAAAAGTAGTATTCTAGAATGCATCTCAGATGCCTTGGTCTATCCCCTAGTCACCTTAGCTCTGGAAGCCTCAGTTTCCTCTTCTGTAAAAGGAGAAGGTTATTGGGTCAGATGATCTCTAAGCTCTTGGATTCTGTACATTCATTGACTAGTAAGTGTCTCTTTAGCTGTTCTTTGCTGGTATCTGTTCTCTTACCTCAGATTAATGTGAAGCACTTTTCAGTCTATCATTGGTTATTCTCTGTATCCTCTCCAAGTACTCTGTGTTCCTCTTAAACTAGGAAGGCCAGAACTGGCTCCATCAGATGTAGCCTGTTCTACCTATAATGCAATAAAATCAATCATTACTTTTGTTTCCTGTTTGCTTTGTTTGAAGCATTGTAAGAAAAACAAACGAAAATAAGCTGCTTATTAGTATGTACAAGTAATGTTCTTCTCTTCATTGGATCATCCAAGTATTTATTATGTGCCTGCTATATGGGTAATGATCTATGTGCCTTGTGTAAATAGAAAAATCTTGAAAATTTCCTTTTTTTGGTAACTTTTTTTATTCACACATTGAGATGGAAAAAAGAATTAGGGCCAGTAGAAGTTACAACATTGTGTAATGAACATTCAGTCTCTGTAGCGATGAAACTAGGGGGGTAGGGATAAGGTTGTAATTTATATGGTCTATCAGTTGGAAGGGGAAATCTCAAATTTTGGCTTGTCTACCAGTAAAGACAGTCTCACAAACATTCCCCAGCTTTGGGGTCAGAATTCTTTTAACTGCAAGTGACAGAATTCCCAACTCAAAGTAGGTTAAGTCATACACGGAATTTTAAATATTATTATTATTTATATCCCTGAAAAGTTCATCAGCTAAATTAAGGATTCAATTGATGCTACAAGGACTTGTTTGCCTTCTGTTTCTTGGTTCTATCTTCCATGGAATTGACTTCATTTGATCTGGTTGTTTCCAGTAGCTCCATGCTTTAACCTCAAGGTGACCTCTAGACTTAACATTCTCTTAGCACTAATTGGAAAGTACCTGCTGTTGTTCCTGCATTTTTATTTTAAAGTCACTGAATATCACTGGTTGGTTCTCATGTCTGTTTCTGAGCCAATCATGGTAGCCAGGGAATTGCAATGTGCTCATGGGCTTGGCCTGTGTAATATGTCCCACTCACACCAAGGGATATGGAATTCTCTTCAGACCACATGGTCAGAATAGGGAGTGAATGCCCAGTGAAAATTCAGGACTGTTGCTGAAGAAGAAGATATGGCAATCAGATAGAATAGAACCATCAAACCAGAGGAGTTGGTCAGGTAGATATCCTGAAAGAAAACATGGCTGAGAAAGAAAATAGCAATTTAAAGGCTCTAAGGTCATAACGTACCTGACTTATTTAAGGAAAGGTAAATAGGCCAATGTGATTGAACTGGAAAGAGAAAAGGGGAAAGAGACAGAATATGGAGGACAGAAAGTTAAAAGAGGGAGAAGATTATATAGGACTTTGAGGACTTTAGCATTTACTCTGGTAGAAATAGAGAACCATTGTAGAGTTTGAGTGGAAGAGAGCAAAAGTAGAAATAGAATTATGGCATAGGAGCATCACAATAATCAAGGCAAGAGTCAAGGTTGGGTCAGACCAACATCAGTGCAAGTAGTCAGAAATGGTCAGGTTTTGAATGTGCTTCTGAAGACTGAGCCAACAAGATTTCATGACAGATTGAATGTGGAATAGAAGAGAAAGGGAAATTTCAATGATAACATCAAAGCTTTTGTCCTGATCAAGTAGGAGGATGGAATTGCCATCACCTGAAATGAAGAAGGTTATATAAGGAGCTGGTTTGATTGAGTGATCAAGGTTTTGTTTTTGAACATGTTATGTTTGAGATACTTATCAGATATCCAAATGGAGGTATAAAGAAGCAGTTAGAAAATTAAGTCTGGAGTTTGGAAGGTGAGTCTTGATATATATTACAGAAAGAATCACAGTGTATGATATTTAAAAGCATGAGACTGGATGAGATTGCTGATACAGTGGCAGAAGGTGCAGTAGAGAAGCAGGCTAAAGACTGAGCCCAGTGGCACTCTAACATGGAAGGACAGAAAAGGAGGAACCAGAAAAGGAGACTGACAAGGAGGAAACGATGGGTAAGAAGGAAAACCAAGTTCTTGTGCTGCCTGGATGCCAAATTTTAAAAAAAAAAGTATGTCATGGAAGATAGAGCGATCAACTGATTCAAATGATATTTATTTATTTATTTGTTTGTTTGTTTGTTTGTTTTTAGAGTTGTAGGGTACAAGCGAAGATTTACTACATAAATAAATTGCATGCAGGTAAAGTCTGGGCTCCTAGCAGGCCCTCTATTCCCCTGAGTGTGGACCAGGTTCCCAGTGTGTTGCCACTTGCCCCTTTCCCTCTCTCTCTCCCTTGTAAGTGTCCAGTGTTTGTCGATTCCACCCTTGCACTTATGTTACCAGTGATCAGGGCCCAATTATGAGTGAGAACATGCAGTATTCTGTTCTTTGTTTCCGTGATGCTTCACTTAGTGTGTTGGTTTCCAACTGCATTCATGTTGTTGCAAAGGCCATGATTTTGTTCTTCTTTATGACTGCATAATATTACATAATGTACATGTACCACATTTTCTTATCCAGTCTACTTTTGATGAGCAATAGGTTTGGATCCATATTTATGCTATTGTGAATTGTGCTGCAATAAACATGTAAGTGCAGGTGTCTTTTTTTGTAGCGTGATTTATTTTCTTCTGGGTATATTCCCAGAAGAGTGGTTACTGGGTTGTATGGAAGTTCAATTTTTAGTTCTTTGAGAAATCACCACACTGCTTTTCACAAAGTCTGATCTAGATTAAAATCCCACCAAAAATGTAGAAGTGTTCCCTTTTCTCCACAGCAGTGACAACAGCTGTTGTTTTTTGACTTAGAGAGCCATCCTTCCCAATGTTAGGTGGTATCTCATTGCAGTTTTGATTTTCATTGATCTGATGACTAGCAAGGCTGAGCATTTTTTTTCCATGTGTTTGTTAGCTGCTTGTATGTCTTCCTTTGAGAAGTGTCTGTTCGTGTATTTTGCCCACTTTTTAATTGGGCTGCTTATTTATTTATTTATTTTTTCAATTCATTTGAGTTCCTTGTAGATTCTGGATTTTAGTCCTTTGTTTGGATGCATACCTTGCAAATATCTTTTCCCATTCCATGGAATGTCTCTTTACTCCCTTAGTAGTTTCTTTTGCTTTCTAACAACTTTTCAGTTTGATAAAGTCCTACCTGTCAATCATAGCTTTTGTTGCATTTGCTTTTGAGGACTTGGCTAAATATTCATTGCCTACTTCGATGTCCAGGAAGTGTTCCCTACATTTTCTTCTAAGAGTCTTATAGTTTGAAGTTTTATATTTAAGTTCTTGATCCATTTTGAGTTAATTTTTGTACATGGTGATTGGTAGGGGTCCAGTTTCATTCTTCTGCATGTGGCTAGCCAGTTTTCCCAGCACAATTTGATAAATATGGTTTCCTTTCTCCACTGTGTGTTATTGATGGCTTTGATGAAGATGAATTGGTTGAGGGACTGTGGTTTTATTTCCAGATTCTCTGTTCTGTCCCATTGGTCTATGGGTCCATTCTTGTTCCGATTCCATGCTGATTTGGTTTCCATAGCTTTGAAATAAAGTTTAAAATCTAAAATCTAGAAGTGTGATGCTTACAGCTTTGTTCCTTTTGCTGAGGATTGCTTTAGCTATTCCTGTTTTTGTCTGTGTGTGTTTCCATATGAATTTCTGTATTGTCTTTTCTAGGTCTGTGAAAAATGTTGTTGAGAATGTGAGGGTGATCTGGCTGTGATATTTGTCATCCCATTGATCACTAGGGTTGATTCAGCTAATGTGGTGGGTTTTTCTTTCCTCCCTCACTGCTCCATATGTGTCCTTTCAGAAGCTGCAAACTCACTCGAAGAGGATGACTAGCCCCACTAGAGGAGAACTTTTCTTCAGTCAAGGGTATATGAATAGCTGCACTTCCCTGCCAGAACTTCCAAACAAGCTTTCAAATGACTTTTGTCAGTCAAGTAAGATGGGCACTAAGAATGGTACTATTGGATTTAGCAATGCAGAAGTGCCCTTGATGAAAGCATTTTGGTGGAGAGGTATGGTGGTTTAATTTGAGTGAGTTTAAGAGAAATTAAAGAGAATATTTGGAGATAACAAGTTGGCTAAAACAATGATCATTGATAAGCATATAGGTTTGCAATTCAGGCAAAAGGCAGCAAAGACTACTGTTCTTTGTTTGACATGGTAGAGGTGACTCAGCCCTTTGCAAAAAAGTTGCTAGACTCTTGCTCTTGGAACACCTAATCAGCAGAAATGTGCTAAATAATATCACCCAAATGCTCCAATTCATTATCAAAAGTTTTAAAGAAGTTGGGGATGGTTTTAGTGAACACATTTTCAGTTGATGCCACTGAGCACTGTCAGAGAATTTTGTGTCTGTACCTGGATGAGGCTACTTTCTGGGACCTTCACCCCCCAGGACACCAATGAGCTTTGAGCAGACCAAATATTGGGTCACTAGAATGGTCACCCTTCTCCTAAAGTACAGTGAATTTAAGAAAATCAATTTTTAAAAAAGATATTTCCACATGCATGTTTATTGCGTATTATTCATAATAGCAAAAACATGGAACCCACCATTTGTCCATCAACAATAGACTGGACTGGATAAAGAAAATTTGGTATATATACATGATAGGATATTACACAGCCATGAAGAAAAACAAAATTATGGACTTCATAGCAACCTGGATGATTTAGAGTCTATAGTACTCAGGGATCTATCACAGAAACAAATATCGAGTACCACATGTTCTCACTCATAAGCCTACCTTAACATTTACCATAATTGACAGTAGTGAGACACTACTGGGAATGGGCACATAATATCAATAAAGGTACCCAAACTTTACCTATATAATGACCACTTATGTACCTAACCATGAATTGTACCCCACCTCTTTAAAATTAAAAAATAAAAAGAAGGTGATCACTTAAAAAAAGAAAATCAATTGTAAGTCTTTCTCCCCCAGATTTATTTTAATCCCCTGACACTTGGTATCTATTCTTCATCAGGGCAATTTAGAGGAATAGCAAGCAGAAAAGAGAAGGTGGAACTCTGGAGAGTGGCCTACTCTCCAGATGTCTGGTGCTTTCTGATTGTGTTGCTCATGGTGATTTTCATGTCATGCAACACAGACATCACATTTTCTGTTAGTAATTTTTGGACTTTGCTCTTATCAATATTTCTAAAATCTCACCATGTATTAAGTTTGAGCCTCACTGCTCCAGCAACAGCCAGATATGGCGAAAGAGTGCAAACATGAGGGATCAACCCCTCAACTCACTCACTAGACAAATTGTCTTTCACAAGTTCTGTAATCTTTCTGAGCCTTGGTTTCTCCATCTATAAAATAATGGTAATAAGGCTGTTTATCTCCAGATTGTCTTGTCAATGTCATAAACTATTAAGCACTTGCTTATGTTAGCTGTTACTGTAACATTAATTATAGACGTGTCTCCTATTTCTGTGAACTGTTTTAACATATCCATGCATGAGCACTGCACACACACACACACACACACACACACACCACAGTCAATACTGAGAATTGAACAAAATGAATTTTACCTTTTAACTATTTCCTTCTTGGCTGAATGAATCATTGCTCATTATCTTTATAATATAATAATGTAAAATGGGCCAGGCTCGGTGACTCAGCCTGTAACCCCATGCTTTGGGAGGCCGAGGTGAGTGGATTGTCTGAGCCGTGGGTTTGAGACCCACCTGGGCAACTTGGCGAGACCTCATCTCTACAATAAATCAAAAACTTAGCAGGGCATGGTAGTGTGTACCTGTAATTCTGGCTACTTGGAAGGCTGAGGTGGAAGGATTGCCGGAGCCCAGCAGGTCGAGGCTGCAGTGGCTGGGAGCGGCCACTGCACTCCAGTCTGGGTGACAGAGTGTGACTCCAACTCCAAAAAAATAATAATAACAATAATGTAAAATGCCCAGGAAAGGAGTCAGGGTTTTTTTCAATGGACCATTTAACCCTTCAGGTATAATTTTCTTGTACATCTTGCTACTGAACTTTGCATTAATTTAAAATTAAGGAAATATCTAGAAGGTAATAACCAAGAGAACAAAAATGCTCTGTTAGTCTCAAGTTAGTCATGGGAAGTCTGGGCAGACCTGAAATGTGTGACTGTGCAGTTACAAGCAGTGGGTGACTGTTTGTACAAGCACTTACCAGGGAACTGTTTACATCTGACCATAATGAAGGCCTGACCCCTTCCTCCAGAGGATTGTGGCCTGAAGTAGGAAGTCATGCAGACATGGTTGCAG
>NW_007245179.1:0-701 GCF_000164805.1 Carlito syrichta | reverse complement strand
TAATCCGTGGTTACCTCTTAAGAAGACGGCCTGTAGTTTTGAATTGAGGACTCCTGTAACCATGATTCCTTATACTTCCTTAGCAAAATGACGTGTAGTTTCCTGTATATGACTACTCTCATTACCCAGATTCCTGCTTCACTCTGCAGGATGCTGAGACAGTTCCTGGTGATCGAGAACTCCAGTTGTTTGAATATCAAGAGAAAGACTCCCATGATGTTCTTTGGGAACTGGAATCCAATATTACTGGTTCCCCTTCACAAGACCTCCCCAAAATGTAGAATCTTCAAAATCCAACATCCCAATTCCGTCCTGGCCGCCCACAAGAATTTTCTGTAGTTTGAGGTTAAATGAATCGAGGGATTTTGTACCAATATGCCTTTGATTCTGGGGAGCATGATTATGGTGGTAGATGTTCCTAGACACAAAAGGATTTGTAGTGGCCAGATCCTTGATTACAACTAGCAAGAGGACCAGAAAGATCCTGTGGATCTGTAATGACAGATTTAGCGTATCCCCAGAGCAAGTAGCTCTGAGAAATGTAGGGACACAAAAGCCCAGATTGCTGATTAAACCTTATCAAGAGGTCCTGTAGATTCCGGTTAATGAGAATTCCTAGACCCGGATTTCCTTTTCGTTCTCAGCAAGATGCCCTGATTTTCCCTTGTGATGTGTATACCCAAACTGTGTATACAAATGGA
>NW_007245178.1:0-820 GCF_000164805.1 Carlito syrichta | reverse complement strand
TTTTTGGAGATCAAGAGAAAGACGTCCATATTTTCTTGGGAACTGGAATCCAAGATTCCTGGTTCCCCTTCCCAAGACATTCCCAAAATGTGGAATATTCCGAACCCAAAAGCCCAATTCATACCTGCCCACACACAAGAATTTTCTGTACTTTGAGGTCACATGAATCAAGGAATTTTGTACCAATATGCCATTTGATTCTGGGGACTATAATTATGGTCGTAGATGGTCCCAGGAAACAAAAGGATTTCTAGGGCGAAACCCTCGATTACAACGAACAAGACGACCTAGAAAGATCCTGAGAATCTGTAATGACAGATTTAGCTTATCCAGGGAGCAGGTAGTTCTGAAAAGACCAATTCATAATATCCGAATGCTAAATTGCTCTTAAACATTTGGGGAGCTCGAAGATCTGTTTCTTCTTTGTCCCATAGGACACAACCTAGGAATTTTTTTTGATTGAGGATGTGTACAACAATGATTCTTTATTCGTATATAGTTGGAGGCCATGTAGTGTCTTGTATCTGAGGACACTCTTTCCCTTGATTCCTGTTTCGATACCCTGATTCTTGGTTAGCCCTTAGTAAGAAGTCATGTAGATTTTTTGATAGAGGAAAACAGATTTCTTCTCTTTTATTAGTAAGAGGCTATGTAGTTTCCTGTATTTGAGGATGGATATTACCCACATTCATGCCTCGAATCCCTGATTCTTCTTTAGCCGTCAGCAAGATGCCCTGTAGATTTTCAGGACTGATGACTCATATAACCCAGATTTCTTATTTTTAGCACAGCCATGCAGTTACCTGTATATGAGTGCTCC
>NW_007245177.1:0-568 GCF_000164805.1 Carlito syrichta | reverse complement strand
TGTTCAGCTGGTAGAAGTCAACCAGCTGGATCAGGTCAGAGAATTTGGTGTTCCTGCCATTCAGGCTGAAGAACATCTGCCCATTGTCCTCACACTGGAGAGACACAAGAACACTTGCTCAGTTAGAAATCCTGACCTCCATGGACAAAGCAGGGCTGTGGTCAGCAGAAACTTTGGCAGTCCACGGTTAGATTCTTCTGGGACACACCTGTAGTCAGCAAAGTGGGCTAGAAAAGATGAGGGGTGGAAAAGTCAGGAGCAGAGTGTGCTGGGGCTGCCATGCCCTGAGTGATTGATGAGTGCTGGGTGGTAGTGGAGACTACCAGGATGGCTGGCTCCCCCGCACTCCTGAGGTGGTCATGGAGAAGAGTTGTAAGTGGCTCCCAGCTCGCCTGCTCATGGGAATTAAGTGCACCAGGTCACGCATAAGTACTCACCACACACTGCATGCCCCACAGAGGGTGCACAGAACTGAATCTTTGCTACATAACCTCAGGCTGCCTCTGTGAGGCTGCTAGGTTCACTTTGCTTTCATGAGGAAGCAACTGCTGGATTACTGTGAGGGATC
>NW_007245176.1:13443-18798 GCF_000164805.1 Carlito syrichta | reverse complement strand
CAACCCTGAGCTGTCCCCTTTACATTCATGTCAATTAAATTCAAAAATAAAAGTCAAATGTCCTTCCGGCCCTGGTCTGTGGGACTCCTTGTGTTCAGGTAGAATTCCCAGCTGCCTGGCCTAGGCTGTGAGCTGGACCTGGGGAAGTCTGCTGCCGCACGCAGGCAGCTACATTCTCCAACAATTCACTTCAGCTGGGAAAGTACAAAAGACTACGTCAAATCAGCTACATACAAAACTGTGAATCAGAGTCAAGCTTTTGTTCTTTTAAATAAACACATATTTATAAATATAAAATACTGCAAATACTGGCTGTCTACTGGAGAGAGGTGTGAGAGAGGGATTAGACACTGGCGGGACTGGTCTACGGACACTGGAAAAAAGAGACCCTAGTGCTGTGTTTCCTTGGGAAAGCTCTACCTCAAGCCAGTGAAGAGAAAGGTCTTGTGGTCTAACTACAGTGTCCATCCCTACAGGGACGCTCAGTGAAGCATGCTGCCAGGGTTGAACTTGGGAGTTACCTCACTGTCAATGGTTCGAAAGATTAACTGGCTGCAAAAGGAAGAAGATGCAGTTGATCATTTATGGTCAAAAACACGTTTAGCGAGAAGATTCTCCACTGGTGTCAGTAGACCTTCCAGGGAACACAACTAGAGTGTGGTCTGTAAACTACAATGCAGTATGTTTCTATCCCACAGACTGACTTCCAGCGGATGAGCCTGACTGAGGCTCGAGATGCATCTCCCCTAAACCATGGAGGTCAACTGAGGAGTGGAGCACTTCAGTGAGTTGGGTTTTGGGCTGTCTAGTGGCTGGCACAGATTGAGAGGAGCCCGCCAGGCATTGTCTTGGAAAAGGAAGTCATGTTCTTATCACAGTAGTCTGTGTGCTTGTCGAGGGAGTCCATTCTGCTTTGCAGGGGTCAAAGGTATAGCAATGGCCACTCTCACACCTGAAAACTGAACTAAGGGGATGTGACAAAGGGTACCACCCGCAGAACAGAGGGGACCAAGGGACAACTCAAGCCACGATCTGACACACATCCCAGAGTGGGAAGCAAGGGTTGTGTTGTTAAAACTCTCTTTCGTGTCCACAGCTACTGTGAGGTACTTCTGACCCCAAGCCAGCAGAGGGGAGCCTCTCACTGCTCTGTCTGCACTGGCTCACGGGGTTTTCAGCAGGATGGAGGTCATCAAGCAAGATCTTCAAATGGCAGCCTGTGCCCTCTGCGATGGTTCCTTGTCTTTGTTGCCATGGAAACCCCTGAGACACAGCCACA
Source organism: Carlito syrichta (assembly GCF_000164805.1). Classification (NCBI taxonomy): domain Eukaryota; kingdom Metazoa; phylum Chordata; class Mammalia; order Primates; family Tarsiidae; genus Carlito; species Carlito syrichta. Next base: position 17,519 of record NW_007245176.1, on the reverse strand, counting down.
AAGCTAACCAGGTGCCGTTTTCTTTTCCGATCCTTAGATTCCCTGAGGGACGTCAGCTGTGAAACGACTCACGCCCCTGTGGCAGGGCTAAGGCAGTGATCATTCTAGAACAGGCTGAAGGCTGTGAGCACCCCAGATGGACCACATGGCACCCGCTGCTGGCAGACAACAGGAGCCGGGAGTATCTCCAGAAGGCTGGCCCATGTCCATCTAGAGGTGAGGCCAGTCAGTCCTGCTAGGTTATGGGACAGTGAATTTTCCAAAGAAATAGTCTCCTGCACCATGGAGCACAAGACACATGAATAACAAAAGGATCTGACATCTGAGCATAGAGAAACGAGGAACCGACTGTAGTTGCTTGGCTGAATCCACAAAACGTGCCAAATGCCTGCCGCAGCTGACACCTTTTAACAAAAAACTTTTCAAGTATACGGAGAAGGGCTGGGTGGTTTGTAACATGGGAGCTGAGTCCTCACTGTGGTCATGTCAGAGGGTGTGATCACCCTCTGGAAACACTTGGGGACTCACATTCGGTCTGAAGTCTGCCTACGTGAAACTCTTTCTGTCTTACATGAGTTGAAGAGCCACATTTTCCTCCTCTCATAGGCTGAGTACAATATTGAAAACAAAGAAGGAGTGCAAAAAAAGTGATCAGTACAAAAAAGTAAACATTTCAGTTTTTTTTTTTTTTTTTTTTTGAGTTGGAGTCTCACTCTGTCGCCCAGACTGGAGTGCAGTGGCCGCTCCTGGCCACCGCAGCCTCGACCTGCTGGGCTCCAGTGATCCTTCTGCCTCAGCCTTCCCAGTAGCCGGAATTACAGGCATACGCCACCATGCCCGGCTGATTTTTTTATTTATTGTAGTGATGAGGTCTCGCTGCCCAGGTGGGTCTCGAACTCGTGGGTTCAGGCAATCCACTCACCTCAGCCTCCCAAAGGCGCAGGATTACAGGCTGAGCCACCGAGCCCGGCTAACATTTCAGTTTTAATTGTCAAGATTATTCCAATCACTTCTATCTGGTTCTTGTTCCGAAGTGGCCCAGCCAAGATGATCATTCCAGTTTATTCTCAAATTTGTGCTGCAACTTCTGTGCCCTCCCCAATTTGGCAGACACAGAGGGAGGCGGTCCTGCTGTTTCCTCAGCAACAAATCATTATTAAGTCAAAACACAAGTCAACCTTGGTCGCTTGGCACCGAACAAACCGTCTCCCTCCAAGTCCCTGGGTGTAGAACAGACGTTTACTATTCACCAATGTACAGACCTCTTCTTCATTCCAGCATTAGCTTCCTCCAGGCTTCAGCTGAGAGCACATCTGAGGTCATAAGGCCACTCGGATACAGTGGTGCTAGAGTTTGCAAGGCAGGACTCCTTTGTTCAGCTGGTAGAAGTCGACTAGCTGGATCAGGTCGGAGAATTTGGTGTTCCTGTCATCCAGGCTGAAGAATGTCTGCCCATTGTCCTCACACTGGAGAGACACAAGAACACTTGCTCAGTTAGAAATCCCGACCTCCGTGGACAAAGCGGAGCTGTGGTCAGCAGAAGCTTTGGCTGCCCACGGTTTGATTCTACTGGGACACACCTGGAGTCAGCAAGGTGGGCTAGAAAAGATGAGGGGTGGAAAAGTCGGGAGCAGAGTGTTTGTGCTGGAGCTGCCACACCCTGAGTGAGTGATGAGTGCTGGGTGGTAGCAGAGACTACCAGGACGGCTGGCTCCCAGCTCCCCTGAGGTGGTCATGGAGAAGAGTTGTAAGTGGCTCCCAGCTCACCTGGCTCATGGGAATTAAGCACACCAGGTCACGTGTAAGTACTCACGACACACTGCATGTCCACAGAGGGTGCACAGACCTGAATCTTTGCTACATAACCTCAGGCTGCCTCTGTGAGGCCACAAGGTTCACTTTGCTTTCATGAGGAAGCAATTACTGGATTACTGTGAGGGATCAAAAAGATTATGCAGGCAATGCATCTCTTCTAGGACCTGGAATAGGTGGCAGCTCTTTTTACCAAAACGGAGGAATGCCACACTGTGGCTGAACAGTAACAACATTCCTCCTATCTCCCTGAACTCCGTGAGTTTACACCCGATGACTGCCCTACAGTGCAGAATGAGACAGTCACCCTGCCTGCTCACACGGAATGTGTCAGCTTTTAGCCTTGGCTGATGAGCAGATACAGAACAACTTCGCTCTAAAGCCATGGCTGGAGCCAGGCGCACATCCCACTGCCTGCTTTCACGTGCTGCGAGATTTTATGGTTCAGTCCCAAGTTACTTTTCTACACTGTAGGACTGGGAGTTACTGGGAAGAACAATATCATCTACTCTGCCCACCACAAAATACATTTGTTTTATGTTTTAAGCTAGAACTACAATTCCTGAGACAAGAATATACTGCAGTAGGAAACACAAAGTGTTGTGAACATGCCACTTTTCCTTGAATAGTAATTCCTGTTTGCACGCAATGCCTGGAAAGCCTGGGCTCAGCCCTGGACTTGGCACCTTTCCCCAGACTGGTCCAAAGCAATGTGCTGCAGGCTCTTCACTTCACTTTCCTCCTCTGTAAAGTGGGGGCATCAGAACACACCAGGAAGCCAGTGACGGCATGCCTGTTCGTCATAGCATGCTGCCTCCTTCTGATCACGAGAGCTAACCACGAGGCCCATGGCTGCCTCGTGAAAACTGCATTAAGAATGAAACCAAAACAACACACACATAAGGCATGGTCTGAAGATGTCAATACTTACTGGTAAAATCTGGAAATTTTTAATTTTCTGGTGATGACACGGTGTGAGTACAAATGCTTTTGGATTACTCTGGCTGTCACAGTGGAGAAAAAGCCTGGGGAATGGAAAACGATTACTCAAAATTTTGAAAATCCAGAATGAATCTCACACATACACACACACTCTCTTCTCTCTCTCTCTCTCTCTCTCTCTCTCTTTCTCCCAGTCCCTCTGATGAAACAGGTGTAGAGCTGCCACGCTTCAGCGCTCTGGCATCTGGGTGGCCTTTAGCAGCAACAACACACTTGGTACCCAGATGGCAATTTTGAATTGTCACCCTCCCTTGGAAGAAGCCAGGGCTCTCTGGGGACATGCCTGACTCCAAGCCAGGGCTCTTCGGGGACATGCCTGACTCTAAGGTAAGAAAACTGCAGGGTGAAGCTGGAGCATCCTGTTCAGAGAGGCAGGAAGTGCTCAGACACTAGCGGGAACACGTGAGACACAGGGCAGGCTGGTCAAACCTGGCGCCAAAGTGAACAGCAGAAGTAATCGACTAAGCTCCAATACAGAAAGCCATGAGTCTATACTGGCATCTGTAAACAAATGAGCAAATAAATTAATAGGGGAGAAGGAAAAGCTCCTCCTCAGAGAAGAATGTCAGTCTAATAAACGAAAGAATGGTGCACTAAAAACCAGTGCTTGGCAATGACCATTGCAATGATTAATTGAGGGATCGAAGATCTTCAATGACAAAACTAGCAGACCAAAGTCAGATGAGAAGAAGAATGTTTCATGACATCAAAATATTGTACTTCTAACACTGATTACAAGGTGGAACACAGTAGCTTTACAATAGAGAAGCCTGGTCAATACCATCTGTACCAAGTGTTCAAATTAACACCACCAGGAAGGAGGCATCTTGGCCTGGGGGCATCCTGAGAGGACACACTGAAGATGAGGTCGCATCATCACTCTTCAGGGCTCCTGCCAGGAAGGCATAAGCTGAACCTGATCACAAGCAACAGTCTCCGCCAGTCCGAGGCATATCCACGAGAACTGGCTTCTACTCCCTGCAAGAGGCAAGACTGGGAAAACACGCTGGGAAAGCAGAATATTCAGCACTTAGGGCTTTTATTTTTTCTTTTGCTGTAAAGAAGGCAATTAGAACCACTGGTAAAACTAGATTAAGTAATAGAACTGCATCCATGTTAATTTCCTGTGTTTTTTTTAATCACGATACTGTTTTTATGTAAGAGGAGTCTTTGTCTTTAGAAACTTTTCATTGAAGTAATTATGATTAAAGTAACATCATGCCACAACTTATTCCCAAATGGTTCAGAACTAAAAAATAGTT
>NW_007245176.1:0-13423 GCF_000164805.1 Carlito syrichta | reverse complement strand
TATGATGTTAACACAGGGGTATCTGGGTGAAATGTGTGCAGGTGCTCATGCTGTTATTCTCTTTTTTTTTTTTTTTCAGTTGGTGTCTCACTCTGTCTCCCAGGCTGGAGTGCAGTAACACACTCATGGCCACAGCAGGCTCGACTTCTGGGCTCAGACGATCCTTCCATCTCAGCCTTCCACGTAGCTAGAACTACAGGTGTGCGCCACCATGCCCAGTTAATTTTTTGATTTATTATAGAGACAAGGTCTCACCAAGCTGCCCAGGCTGGTCTCAAACCCCTAGACTCAGGCAATCCTCTCGGCTCAGCCTCCCAAAGTGCTGAGATTACAGGCCTTAGCCATCGTGCCCGGCTTGATGTTTTTCTCAAAACCTTTTTTTATAGCCTTGTAATTATTTAAAATTTTAAAAAATGTTAAATTAGAATAGCAAAAAGAATTATAATACTGTTGCTTTTACATGAACAAAACTGGAATTAGCTGAAAGATGGACAGTAATATATAAGAAAGGAAAAGAAAAAAGTCCCACAGCCCTAAACTGAGCTACCAAGAAGAAACGGCCTGAGAAAGAACACTCTTCAAAGGTTCTTGAAACCAAACCAATCTATTTCTGGATTGTAATGTTAAGATGGAAAGCAGTTAAACAAGACTGGAAAATCCTGTGTTGAAATGGTGAAATGGATATGGACTACAGGACTTCTCAGGGCCTTTAAAATGTGAATATTCATTGTGACCTTCTAAGGGGCTCCAGCATGCAGTTTTCCAAACCTACCTGAATATGACACCCCTACCCCATCTTTTTTATATATTATTTCACACGTCTCGTGTTCTTCAGAACACACTTTGAGAAACATCAACTAGAATGGAATTCTATGGTTTTCTTGGCCAGGCTGGAGGAGACAGTCTTCAGAATCCCAGACCCTGTTGTGGAATTTGGCCCCTGGAGGGCAAGAGGCTGAGGAGACCCTGTCGCTCTCCTGGCAGAGGGACGTGCCAGGCAACTCTGTTTACCTCAGAGAGAGTCATGTCATTCTGCGCATCGGGAACGTGCAGGCTCTGGCTCTAATTAGCAGAGGTGTGAGGGCCTACCCATCTCATCTGGTACCTTACCCCTACCTGCTGTCGCTTCTGTAGATGGGATGCTGCAGACAAGATCAAAGGACACATGGCCGAGCCACTCTCCCCTGAGCAGGGCAATCCCACCCGAGAGGAGTGACCCGACCCTGGGGAACCAGGGGCCAGCCCGAAGAAGGCTCGGTTATACAGGCAGTGCCTGAGGTTGCAAGTCTGAGACCTCACAGAGGGTGGGAAGGGTGGAGCTTGGAGTCAGCAAGAACCCTGGATGTGTCCCTCAGCCACTTCCAACTGGGCGCCTTGCCTTCTCAGCCTCAGTTTCTTCATCTGCGCAAGGGAGAGAGCATGTCTCCTGCAGGCTGTGGGGAAGGCAGTGGCTGAGCACACATGTCCCGTGCACCACAGCAGCAAATCACACGTCGGTATCTCACCCACAGACCATCATGACCAGGGGCTGCTCAGGGCACGGCAGTTACAGGAAAGGTGTCCAGCGAGGCTGGGGCATGCGCCGTGGCTGGAACCGGGTCCAGAACTTGTGACCGTGACCCAGGAGGGAAGTGGCGGCACCAGTGCACATTCCCACCTTTCCTGAGAACCGACATCAGGGTCAGTGTGCGCCCCGGTCCCCTCACAAGAGAATGAAGCGCTGCCTGGGTCTGGGCGCATGGGACGTTTGTGGGTGAGGTGCCACATAGGGTGTTTTTTGCATGCCTTCACTCATTGGGTCCTCACAGCTACCCTGCTAGCCCTCATTTTACGACAAGGGAACCAAGGCACAGAGAAGTGAGGCAGCTTCCCTGGTCACACAGCAAGTCATGGAGGCATCGCCCAGCAGGAAAAGCAGGTGAGAAGTGAGTATATTCCTCTCACACAGGCGCTGTGTGAGTCCCAGGACAGCACCCTCCCTCTACCTCTGGGGGAAAGAGAAAGCTTTCAAGAACGGACCATCTTGCTGAGGGGTGTCCCTCCCCCCAGGGGAGGCGTGTGGATGCAGATGGAAGGACTGCACAGACAGAGAGTGCAGGGATGACGCCTGGGACGGCAGAAGGACCGGGGCTGGACCGTGAGTGTCAGCCTGGGGGCTTGAGCATCTGTAGGTCCTGAAGGGGATAAGCAGGGACCACGGAAGGGGCGGGCGAGAGGGGGTGATTGGTGGAGGGGGCTACAGAGCTAGATTTGCCCTTGAAAGGGCCGTCCTCTGGAAGGTTCGAAGATGGCTGTGGGAGGCAAGACAGAGAGCAGGCGGTGAACTCAGTGCAGGGCTGGTGGGCCGAGTGCGTGCACACACGTGCACACATACACACATGGAGACGCACACACATGTGCACATGCACACACACATGGTCACTGAATGAGCAGGGGCAGGGGCTGCCTGGATACTGGGATTAATGAAGGCATCAGGCTTACTGAAGACTCCGATGTTGCTTTCTTTCTCTCCCTGCCTCTTTCTAACTTCTTTCCTATTTGAGACTGAAGCTATAGGAAATGCTGTGTCATAACATCTGTCAAGAATCTTTTCATTGTTGTCTAACTCTAAATTGGCTTGCCTTCAACGTCTTTGCATGGATCAGTAAAGATTATAAATGGATAATTTAATTTACCCTGTTTTGCAAACACATTTCCACCTTAAGCCCGGAAATTAGAGGAAGATGCACCATCCCTGTGACAACACCCGGACTGGTCCCATTGTCTGCACTTTGGTGTTTCGTTAGTGCTCCAGCAGCCTAACGTGGGAGCTGGAAATGACATCCTGAGAGACAATGGCAACTCCAGGGGGAAAGAGAAAAACTCTGACTGATACATAAGACAGACAAGACCAGCAGGGTTTCTCTGGGGGGATAAAAGGTACAGAGGTGATACTCCTGTCTCCTTACAAGTCTGAGAAGACAGAAGTCTCCCTGGCTGGGATTCTGTCCCAAGAAAAGTAGAAGGACAAACATGCTTGGGGCAAAAAAAGAGCTGACCCACAATGCACTAGGTCGACCCGGGCTAACAGGTAATGCAGGCACCCCCACCCCCACCCCAGGAGTAATCTTTTTAATCCAAGGCAGACCTTGTCTCAGGGTCACCTTGTCTTTTTAATCCAAGAGTGGGCCTTGTCTCAGGGTCACTCAGGAAGCGTCTTCAAACATACATGCCCCTCTCCCAGAGAGTCCTCCCTTGTGCCTTTCTCCCCAGGATTCAAAATTGTCTGCTCCTCAGGGATGAGGATGCACCATCACTGCCTGGGCCTTGGGGAGGTCGCTCAGTGGCCTCAGCACCAGATGAAGCCCTGTGAACCTTCCCCTCACCAGCAGCTTATGAGCCCTGGCTTTCTTGGGATGAGCCCCACAGACCACACATTGAGCAGAGACACCCCCGACACTCTGAGCCCCACTTGTGATGTGGCTCAGGGCTACAGAGGGTGCAGTCTGTAACAGAAGTCCGAGGAACACAGACATCCCGACTCAAAAATGCCACAGAAAAAGACATTTCAAACATTAGGCTTTCCCCTCCTTAGGCATGCCAGAAAACTTGGAGGAAAACATGCTTTTTTACAGCTAGAAGAGAAGTCATTTCTAGTGCTTTGACTACTCTATGATAAATGAGACATATCACGTAAGGAGTTTTGAAACAGTTTTATAGCCACATGAAAAACAAAATAAAATTAGACGCATTCTTTACACACATGGCACATGAGGATAAATGATTCCAGATGCATCTGGGAACTAAACAAATGCTAAACCTCAGCCCAAAATGAATAAGGAAGAAAGGAAGGAAGGAAGGGAGAGGAAAAACAAACCCCTCTAAGATTTAGGAATAGGAAAAACAAAGAGATGTGCAACTCTAAAAGACAGGTTAGAAATGGGCAAACGATATAAACAGCTCAGAATTGCTCAAAGAAATACAAACAGCCCTCAAATAGCCTCTTTCATAACAGCGTACTGATTACAGCTTTACTCTAGCCAGAAGAGGTCAGGGAAAGTCCCTCTCACTTGCCTCTTGTGAGATGTCCATGCAGCACAAACCCTGCGAAGGGGAATCTGGTGGTGTTGCGCAAGAGTAAAACAAGCCTCACCTTTCCACCCAACAATACGCTTCTAAGGACTTGCCAGCAAAGATACACAGCACAATCATGAAATGACGTAGCCCTATTTGCCATAACGTCAGCCAGGACACAACGTGAATGTCCTTCCATAGGGGACTGATTTTAAAAGTGACGTTCCAGCTACATGAAAGAAAACCCGTGGGTGGGAAAGCCACGCGAACCTCAGGAAGAGAAGACACAAGGGAGGACTCTCTGGGAGAGGGGCATGCATGTTTGAAGACACTTCCTGAGTGACCCTGAGACAAGGCCCACTCTGGTCTGCCTTGGATTAAAAAGATTACTCCTGGCATGGGGGTGGGGGTGCCTGCAGTACCTGTTAGCCCGGTCGACCTAGTACATTGTGGGTCAGCTCTTTTTTTGCCCCAGGCATGTTTGTCCTTCCCAACCAAGGAGACTTTTGTCTTCTCAGACTTGCTAGGAGATAGGAGATAGGAGTGAAAGGGGCAATGCTGGCTTACAGTTCGCTCCCTTTGCTGGAGGAGGGGCAGACATGAAGACAAATACATTCTGCCTGTCATTTTTAAACAGAAATGACAGAAGGGCAAACAAGCACTGACAAAAAGGTTGACCTGCTGCAGGGGTGGGGAGGTAGACTGGAGACAACAGGTGCCCTATTTTATAGAGCTGACAGTAGAACCATGGGAATGTTTTACATAATTCAAAAGGCAGCATTCAACCAAAAAGGAAGTAAATCAGAACTACTCACAAACACTAAACAGAAATGGAAACAAACCAACCCCTTACCAATGGTGGTGGCAGAGCTACAGAGAATAATTACTTCTGGTGACTTCTCACGTGTTCTAAGGTAACTTGCCTCAAATATCCCTTAAGACTAACAGGACCACAAAGAAATCTCAATTCAGGAATCTTACTGAAGTAATATTAATATTAATATTTTCAGGGTGTTCTATGTATATATTTACATATATACACATATGGATTAAGTAATTAAGTTAATGCCATTAATAATAGAGGTCTTCAGAGTTAAGACAACAACAACAAAATCAAAGAAGTAAAACCCCCCAAATCTCAAATTTGAATTGGCAATATCAACATGAAGTCATCATTTAATTTTTGGTTTAAAAAAACCCAAAAAACTCTGTTCACTAAAAACACCTAAAGATTGTTGTCTCCAGATACCATTTTCTAGTAGAAAGACTCAGAGCTCTGGAGAGAAATGTGTCATTTGTACCTAATATATCTTGTCACCCTAGAAATCAGACACTATTCGTGTTGGGTCCAAAAAACTCAGGAACCAACTTGAAAGAGGCCCCATTGACCAATAAGGGGTGAATTGAGTGTCAAGAAGAACACAAAATCGACCTTTCTAGTGACAGTTTAACCAAAATGAAATCAATCAAACAGACCAAAAATGCACCCCTCATTTGGCACCAGTAGAAGATGGTAGAACATCTACTTACTATTTTGAAAATTGATAAATAAAAAGGGAAAACCAAGCATTTGACTACCTTTTCCAGGAAACCAAGTATTTGATGAAAGAAAGAATTTTAGCTCATAAAGGAAGGAATTAGAAATGGCCATTTGGAAACCCCTAATGAAATAAATACTAAACCTGGACAAGTTCACCAATAGCTGCCAAAACCACACGGTGAATGAAATGGGAACCTCCGAGGGAGGGCTCAGGCTGGCAACACCTGAACCCACTGCTCAGCCCTGAAGTGAGGGAGTAGGCACTTGATAACTCTTCCCCCGGGCAGCTGGAGCACACAGCACCCTCCCCAACTCTCTACAAGAAATGACTGCATCTTAGCCTCTGACTAAGGCAGGTTAGCCACTGCAGGTTAGACGTACATAAGTTTCTTGCAGGTAGGTCTAAATTAGAACAGGGTAAGCGTTCAGACATTTTTCTTATCTGTGTGTGACCTTCATCTGACCAACCAGTATATCAAACCTGATCACATTGCGGGCTGGAATGTGGATGTACCAGTACAGTAACTCACAAAAACAATAGGGAGTTACCCAAAACACAGGCATAATGCTCTAAGAAAATCCCAAATCCAGTTAGGCAGTAACTGTCATTATTTAGAAGATCCTCATGACCTTAAAAGGTTGAGGGATGGTCATCAAAACTCGTGACTAGATACCCACAGTCCACTGCTCTTAGTTTGTGGTTTGCTTCCTCATCATTGTAAATGTATATACTTAGAAAGGTTCCTGTCAGAGGCAAACACGTGCCCTCCCTTAAGGCAACCCTCCTCTCCTTTGAGCGTGTCTTTTTCTTTCTAATAACTTCTTTCTTAAATTATACTTTGGATTTGCTCTGAAATTATTTTCTGTGGTGAAATCAAGAACCCACAGAGAAATACACTGCACCCCACCCAGCAATATCCCTATCACTTTCTAGGAATAAGGGAGACAGAATAACATATCAAAGAAAACCACATATATGGAATTAGCAAATGATCTATTTCTTCAACAAACAAAAGATAGTTCTAAAAAAAAGAAAAAGGGAGTGGTGGGAAAACTACAATATATCAAGGAGACTGAAGTGATCAGGTGTACCAACCAAATGCAATTTGTGGATCCTGAGTTAAATACATTCAATTCAATTTAAAAGAACTTTTCTGTGACAACTGGGAGAGTTTGAACATGGACTGGCTTTTAGGTAACACTAATGAATTCTTTTTTTATTTTAAGTATAATGATCATATTTAGTTATGTCAAAACAAAAGGGGCCTTAGGTTTTTAGAGACATGCACTGAAATACATTTGCTGGTCAAAATTTATGATATCTGAAATTTCCTTTGAAACAGAAGAAAGAAGAGGAGGAAGAAGAAAAAAGAACAAGAGGAGGAGGAGAAAACAGGGGAAAACTTGGGAAAGGGAAGAGATGAGATAAGATTACCAAACTGTGGAAGCTGGAAAATAGGCAAATGAGGATTCATTATACTCTTCTCTCTTATGTAAATTCAAAAATGTCTACAACAAAACTTTTTGTTAAGATGAAGGACAAAGGGATTGCTCTTTGAGTTTAGCAGCTTGTAAGAAACCTTTTTTTTTTTTTTTTTGAGCAGACAGACCCAGTGTGGGACAGCTCCCACAAGGAAATGGACCAGGGCATCTAACCAACTTCATCAGGGATGTGATTTTCATCAGGGATGTGATTCTGTGGGAAGCACTGGCGCTCTGTATTGTCAGCCTGCTGTGGAAACTGGGCCGCCACGTCCCTGTACCCACACTCTGACTAGTTCCTTCTCACAGTCAAGCTGAGTGTGGCCTTGGAATTTGCTTTGGGCAAACATGATGCAGAGACTTGAGAAGTCTTGTACAGGTCTACTGGGGTTCAATTTCTCTTGCTGCTCTTGGGAGCCCTAACACAGTCACAGTGTGCGTGATCCTAGGGTAACCTGCTGCAGACATGTGCCCAGTCACCCGTCATTATGACTGACAGCCAACACCATCCACCAGGCATGTGATTGAAGCCATCCTGGACTGCCCAAGCCCTGCTGAGCTAGTCCAGGTGAGAAGGGAAACTCAACCAATCGGGTGTGAGATAAAATTTATCTTTGTTGTTTTAAGCCACTAAGGCTTGGGGCTGTTTGTTCTCTCAAGAGCTACCTCATATAGTGCATAAATCAAGAGGTGAAGGCAAAATTTTTTTTTTCTTCATTTGCCCACTGCCTTATGAAGGACGAACAGTAAGCTTGTGTTCTTCATCTGTTCAAATGTCATCTAAGAGGTAGAGGATAATTATAGGAACAGTATAGACAGACACAGATTAGAATCGCTTTCTTCCCCCACTAATTGCACAAAAGTCATGTGCACCACTTATACCTAGAAGGAGCCTAATTTTCTCCTTCTAAGATGAGTTTAAAACTATTGCCTACCTTGCAAACAGAATATTCACCCAGCACAACAGAGCCTCAACAGACAGCGTGTATAGGTGGTTCCTTACCCATCCACAAGCCCTCGCTCTGTAATGATCTGGTGGGATTCCTCCCTGGAGATCCTCATGTGAAACCAGTGCTGTGTCCTGTGGATTACTGTGGGGGGAAGAGAAGAGGATAGTAGGATGGTGACAACTCCACTGAATGACTTCCCTGACAGCCAACTGTCACAAATTTGGAGCCCCTGACCTCCCAGCAACACCTCTCATGGTATCCTCTGGGTATGGGCAACCTTGTGAGGCTTAGGGAAGGTGGGAGGCAGAGGCTCTTTGATTTTCTTTAGGTTCAAAAATACCAGGCAACATGGCGTGTTTACCTGTTCTTAGGGTGGAAGGATGGAGGGGACTTTGGCTACCTAGGATATTCATCCGTGTGCTTTGCTTCTGCAAAAGAAATCCCCAAGTTAGCACTGAAGACAAGAAATCAACACACCAGTAAGTCACCCGATACGTGCAACCTCAGGGCAGGGCACTGGGCAGGATAACTGACTAGGACCACGTAGGTCCTCACACACCTGAAGCCTCATCTGACCATTGAGAATGAAGAGTTTATGGGTCTCAGTTGTTAAAAACAAAAATATTCTGGTATATATTACTAGCCATCCCAGTATTGAAGCAGAGATGCACATTTCTCACAAGGAAGGCATGATAATAAAAGGCTATGAATATCCTGAAGACTCTTGGGAGAGACACATGAGCTTTTCTATAAAGCTCAAGTAGTTCTTAACACACTGGTCCCTGAAATTCATGGGCTTGGGACATTCTCCTTCTGCCAATCCTCTGAAGCTAAAGTATGGAGAATGCTGTCCAGGCCAGAGCCCAGGAGGCTCTTGTTTTCCACACGGGATGCAAGTCTCAGGAGAACTTGGAAGCTGGATGATAGTCTCCCCACTGGAGATGAAGAACATGAGCCTTGGAGGTAAGGGACCTGTTGAAATCTCAACGCTGCTGGTGGTAGAGCCATGAGCTGACTGCCTGGAGGCCTCACTCAGGCCTGGGCACTGTGTGCTCTGCAAATGGCCACTAGTAGTTCACCAGTAGAGCAGTTCTGTATGTGCGCCAAAGGGGAGAGCAATAAGCTCAGCTCCTCTTCTGTCTCTCCCACAAAAGCCCCCAGGGACAGAGGTGGCTGAGGAAGCCTGGGCACTGGCAAAGCAGAGATACCCAGAAGTGCCAAATGCTCCCTATAGCTGAGAACTCAGATGCCCATGCTGTTCATGCCACCCCCTTGCCAACACACCACAGAACTCTTCCTCTGGGAGAAGACCAAGCAGTGGGGCTCCTACCATGAGGGAACCTCTCCAGGTGGGATGAGTACGGCCTTACCCTCTAGGCGTGGCCCTCCTCCAGGGTTGTACTCTGGGCTTCAGCCGGATTATCTATCATGCGTCCTGTTTGCCCAGAAAAATCCATTGCCACAAGGGAGTTCTCAGAGACACTGTGCTGGAAAGGAAAGGCCACAGGTTGTTAAATGCAGGGAAATGCTCACATGAGACAATCCTAGAGACGGCCCGGAAAGAGGGAGGGGAAGGTCCCCTTCTCCACCTCTGAGTTCTCTAATTCTGGTTTCTCTAGGTGGAAATCTCACTGGTTCAGGTTGAAAATGCCGTGGCCAGAGGGCCCCTGAGCTAAAAATGACCTTTTTTTGGGAAAAAATAAGAAACATACCAATTTGGCATCAACATGGTTTGGACCTGACCTGCACTAAAACACAGCAAGGAGATGGGACATCAAGGGTGAGCATGGGCCTCACCAGCATTCTTTCTGGGTTTGAGTGCAGGGAAGCACATGGGCTCTTTCCGTGGCCTTATTTGGCATCTCCTTGGGACAGACACTGAAGGATCTTTAAGTTTGCATCTAAGAGGATGCAGTGCTTTTGTCCTTTGGAGGAGTAAAGGACACACTGAGAAAAGAGGAGTGATTGACAATCTCTCAGTCCTCGCCAGGACTGCCTGGAACATGATGGTGGAGAGACCCCATGGATCTCATGGCTTAAGGAATAAAATCCCAAGGTAAGAAAGGCAGTGCCTCACCAGAGCTGGAAGCTGCCATGACACTTTTGAGAAATTAAAGAGAGTCACCCCTCTAAACAACCTGGGGGGAGATGCAGGGATGGAAGAGGGATGATAGGGGAATTTGCTCCCCACAGTCACCCTGTGGAGACTACAAAACCTGTCTCCTGGGAAGTGGAATGGCATGGATCAGGCTGGCCTCCCTGAAATGCGCACACTCTTGCTGAAGTTTCTCTGGGTCACCTTGTGTGACTGGAGATGATCACTGCACATGTGGATACAGCAGCGGGAGAGGCACTGTACTTCTGCAGGTCCTGGCTTTACTCACCACTGGTGTCAAGAACAGGGACAGCAAGGCTTTCCTCTGCTGAGGGATTCGGTAGTTCTGGTAAAGGAGCATTCCATACTGCAGGAAAAGGCCAGAATCAGTCCCCAATTGGGAGCCCCAAGTCCTGGCAGGTGGCAGGTGCCACCGCAGGGAAGGACAGTGCAGAGTGCAGAACAGTGAACCTGTAACAACCTCTGCAATCTGACCCTTGAACAATGAAAGCTCTGGGAGTACTGAACCCTCCCACACCCAACGGTCAAGAATCCAAGGATAACTTCTGACTTCCCCGAAACATTACTACTAGTAAGTTACTGTTGACTGGAAGTCTTTGTGATCACAAACAGTTGACTAACACATATTGTGTATGTTATATGTATTCTCACAATAAAGTCAGTTAGAGAAAAGAAAACAGTGTCAGAAGGAAGAGAAAGTACATCTACAGCACTATGCTATCTTTACTGACACTGCAGGCTTTTGTGCCATCTGTTTACAGGAGGAACTCTCTCTGTCTAGTGGCAGACACCTGCAACCACTAACCTTAGTCTATAGTCCACGTTAAGCGATATGACGTCTGCATGTAATGTCATGATGTTTCTCTGCTTCTCAGAAGCACTTGCAATGGCACTCAATATGATCCCACGGTGTTATTCATGGTTTGTGCTATTGCATGATTGGAAGTTTGTGAAAACCATCAAGAGAATCACTTTTTACTGAGATACACAATTTACTGCAGAGACAAACTGCTCATGTGGAGATGATTCCTGTCACATGGCTTTTCAAGAGGATCCTGGTACCATTTATGCTCATCACAACAGGAGATGGCTACAAAATTATTACAGTAGCACAGTATGTCCTTCAGTTAATTTCATGCAGTTATAATTAACTGCTGCATCTTTACATTGGTTTACATTTCTCTCAACTGTGAATGGTGCTATGTATGGTCTGCATTTGTGTTAATAAATTTTGGTACATCTTAACATTTTATAATACATCTGTGTACATTTTATAATAATAAATGATAAAATAGATTAGTATCTACACATATTTTATGCACTCATGACATATTAACTTTAAAATTAAAAAAAAATATTTTTAGGCCATGCAGTTTGTGAGTTTTTTCAAATTATCACAAATCTCCAATTTCCAGCATGTTTATTAAAAAAAAATCCCTATGTGAGTGGACCTGTGGAATTCAAACTTGTGTTGCTCAAGGGCCAAGTGTGCATTCAAATGGTGCACTTCTTAGTTCAGTCACTTCTTCACCCCACAGGAGATAAGAGATGACTTTGGAATAAGCAGGGCAGTGATGGATATAACGATCACTACATCAAGAACAAGGAACCTCACCAAGTGCTACTATGGGCCAAGTACTATTCTAAGTGCTTTACATTGTTATTTAATTTAATCCTTTCCATCTTATATACCATTATTATTCCCATGTTACAGAGAATGGAACTGAGGCACTGAGGAGTGAAAACAGGTTGCAAAAGCTCATGAGAAAGTCAGATTTCAGGATGTGAATGTATATAGCCTATTTGACACCCAGTGTATTCTCCCTAACCACCAGGCTTACTGTCTACCCAACAAGGTGGTTTCTACTTTATTTACCCTGGCAATAAAGACCAAGGGCTCTGCAAAGTCTCAAACACATCCAACAACCCAACCTGCACTCCTAAATTACCCACTTAAACCTCTTGGAAGAAAAAAAAGAGTGAACCAGAGGAAGAAAAGTTATATCTTCCTGCTGACCTTTCTTCATGGGAGATGAACTCAGTTCCAGTTCTATCTTATAGCATATACTCATTTCTAAAACAAAATTATTTAGGACATGATGAAAAGTCTTATGTAGGAACAACTGCACTCCTGTGAGGGAAGAAGAGTAAGAGTGGGTCAGAAGAAACATTTGAAGAGATAATGCCAAGAATTGCCCCAAACTGACAAAAAGACATCAAGCTGCAGATTGGAGGAGTAGGATAAATAAACCTACTCCAGGTATATCATGGGAAGATGGTCAAAATCAAAGACAATGTCAAGAGCAACCAGAGAAAAACATTCACTACTTTCAAAGAAGCCCCTGGAGGACAGGCAGCAGATGTTTTTACATGAATTACAAGACTTCGAAGACAATGGAATGGGTGAATATGCAGAAGAAAACAATTGCTAACCTAGCATTCTGTAACTAGTGAAAAGCTCCTTCAATAATGAAGATGAAACAAACAAGGAGAAAATTTCTTAGACCCACTTAAAAGGAATTGCTAAGCCAAGTTCTTGTCTTAGAGGCAAGAATGCAAATTTAGGAAGAACTGAAGTGCACTATGGGTGACTAAAATAAAAATTAAATATATAAAACAACAATATGTCTTAAAGGATTTTAAACTTATAGAGAATATATATGACAAGAATACTCCAAAGGGAGTGAGGGTACAGATGGAGTAAAAGTTTTGTGTCACGTGGTAAATGTTCTAAATTGTCTAAAATTTTCATAAGTTAAAACTGCATGTCGTGAAATCTAGATTAACCACTAGAAAACAGTAAATGCATATATGGGTTACAAATTAACACAGGGAAAAACATAGATAAATATATTCGAATCTAAAAATTAAAAGGAGAAGGAATACAGGGAAGGAAGGACAAATTGAAAAATAAAAAAGCAAATGGTAGGTTCAAATACAAATACCACTAACCACACTAAATGATATAATTAAATCACAATAAAAACTCCAACTGAAATATAAAGATTATCAAGTAAAGTAACCACAATTATGTTGGGTTGTAAGAGATATTCCTTAAACCTAAGTACCCAGAAAGGCATACAGAAGATGGTCCAAGAAAAGCTATACAAAAACTAATCAAACTAAAGATGAGGCAGGGGAGAAAATGATGAAATAAACAATATGAGCTGGGTTAGACTTTTGGGGAAGGAGCGTTGCTAGAGACAATGAGGAGTATTTCATGTCTTAGGACTGACACACCAAGGAAGGTATATATATTCTAAACTTTTGGGTACCTCATAA
>NW_007245175.1:0-958 GCF_000164805.1 Carlito syrichta | reverse complement strand
ATGGATAAAACCATTTGGATGTGTGGGATAAGAGTAATTACAGCATCAAACAGGCTCCTTTCTAACATGAGAACTGTCTTGAAGACTTGAGTACCAAGAGGTTATCAATATCCTCATTAAAACAGCCTCAGAGAGACACAGGAGTAAGATGTCTTCTTAATCTCTTTTGCAGAAGCATTGTAAAAATTCATTAAAGTTGGTAGGACGATTTGATAACCTTGAACAATAGGTATGACAAGAGTGTAAGCTCATATTATAAAACATGAATTGAATTGTTTTTGAATGATTTAAGCAGGCAGTGAGTGCTTTGCAATGCTTGGTGACGAAAGTATGCTGCATTTGACAGTTGTCTATCCTTTTTTATTTTTATTTTTTCCAAAAGAGTTCAGTGTCCACAGACAGATAGAAAACAATAGTCAGGGATACTAGATTCTGGTCTGGTCTGACAAGGTACTAAATGAAGAACATCAGGCAAAGCACCTTCTAAGATATCCATTTCCTTCTTGGAAATGTGAACACACTTTGAAGTCTATTGCACAAAGCCAGATCTACAAGCTATTAATTAGAATGACATAGTAAAAATAAAGGGGGTTCTTTTGTCCAATAAAATAGACATTGAGTTTAAAATTTAAACAAATTTCCACATTTGAGTTTAAATTTCCACATTGAGTTTAAAATTTAAACAAATGTCCACATTTATGAAAGCTTTTAATACATTTCTGTCAATCTTGTGGGAGAAGGAGAGATGGAAGGTAGATGTACTGTATTTCTTTAAATTATCTTACGATGAATTTATTTCCTTCCAGATAACATCTTAGTGAGTAGTACCCTCTGACTATTTTGTGAAATACTGGACCCCAGAATGATGTCTTAGGTGACTCTCCACTCAGAGCAACACCGTAATATACTACCCTAATTTCACCGAGACATCTTTTTTATTTTTATTTATTTATTTATT
>NW_007245174.1:0-8054 GCF_000164805.1 Carlito syrichta | reverse complement strand
CGAGACTTAACCAGCTGAATTAATTACCTAGCCAGCTGGCTGGGCAAAAGACTTAACTATGTCACTACCTAGTTAGAGAGATGGCTAGCCAACTCACTTAACTAGCAGTCTTAACTAGCTGTCCTGCTATCTAACCAGTTGAATTAACTAGCTTGCTACATAGCTAGACAACTGGTTATCCAGCTGAATTAGCTAGGTGACTTATCTAGCTAGTCAGCTGTCTATCCAGCTGACTTAACTAGCAATCTACCTAGCTAGCCAGCTGACCAGTCAGCTGACTTAGCTAGGTGACTTAACTAGCTATCAAGCTGACTAGAGAGCTGACATAACTAGCTAGGTACCTAGATAGCCAGCTGGTTAGCCAGATGACATAATTGCCTAGCTACGTAGCTAACCAGCATGCTAGACAACTGAGTTAACTAGCTGACTTCATGAGGTAGACAACTGGCTAGCCAGCAGACTTAACTAGCTCTCTACCTAGATAGCTGTATAGCTAGCTGACTTAACAAGAAGACATAACTAGACACCGGATGACTAGCCACCTGATTTAACTAGCTACCTACCTACATTTCCCGCTGGTTTGCCAGCTGACTTAACTACCACACTACCTAGCTAAACTGCTGGCCAGCAGGCTGACTTAACTAGGTGACATACCTTGCTAGCCAGCTAGCTAGCCAGCTGACTTAAATAGCTAGCTACCCTGCTAGGCAGCTGTTTTGCCAGCAGACTTAACTAACTGACTTAACTAGCTAGCCAGTTGACTTAACTAGCAGACTTCACTAGCTAGGAAGCTGGCTGGCCAGATGAATTAACAACCTGACTTAAACAGCTAGCAAGCTAGCTAGCCAGCTGACTTAACTAGCTAGATACCTACCTAGCTATCTAGCTAGCCAGCTAAATAAACTAGCTGTCTTAACTAGCTACCTAGCCACCATATCTAGCTTGCTAATATAGCTAGCTTCCTAGCTTGCCAGCTGACTTAAATAGCTAAAATAACTAGGTAGACAGATGGCTAGTCATCTGTCTTAACTAATTTTTTAACTAGCTAACCAGCTGGATAGCCAACTGACTTAATGTGCTGACTTAACTAGCTAGCCTGTCAGATGCTAGGAGATTTAACCAGCTGACTTAACTTGCTAGCCAGCTGGATACCAGCTGACTTAACTAGCTGACTTAACCAGTTTGTCAGCTGGCTAGCCAGTTGACTAAACTAACTGGCTACCTATCTAGCCAGCTGGCTATCCAGTTAACTAACCTAGCTGACTTAAGATAGCAAGCTGATTAGTGACCTCACATGACTTGCTAGCTATCAATGTAGCCAGCAGGCTAGCCTGCTGATTTAACTAGTTGACTTGAATAACTATCCCACTGGCTAGGAAGCTGATTTATCTAGCTAGCTACCTACCTAACCAACTTGTTAGCTGACTAAACTAGCTGACTTAACCAGCTAGCCAGTTGGCTAGCCAGCTAGCTTAACTCGCTGACATCACTAGGTAGTCAGGTAGCTATCTAGCTGACTTAACTAGCTAGCTACCTACCTAGCCAGTTGGCTTGCAAGCTATCTTAACTAGCTGAATTAACCAGCTATCCAGTTGGCTGGCCAACTGACTTAACTAGCTCACTACCTAGCTAGCCAGCTGGCTATCCAGCTGACTTAAGTAGCTGACTTAACTAGTAGCTACCTAGCTAGCCAGCTGACTTAAATAGATCACTAACAAGCTAGATAATTAGTTAGCTAGCTGACTTAGCCAACTAGCTAACTACCTAGCTAACAAGCTGGCTTAAATTGTTAGCTGCCTTGCTAGCTAGCTTACTAAACCTGCTAGATAACCATTTAGCTTATTCATTATCTAACGTGCTACCTAGGTGACTTAATTATCTGACTTATTTCGTTAGTTAATGAGCTGGCTAGCGACTCAATGAGCTGACTTAACTCATTAGCTATCTAGCTATCTAGCTGACCATCCAGCTAACTTAACTCGTTAGCTAACTAGCAAGGTAGCCTAGTCAAGCAGCTGACTCAACTCATTTGCTAACTAGCTAGCTAGCTGACTGAACCTGCTGAATTACTGAATTAAACTGTTAGTTAATTAGCTAACAACCTGGCTCAACCTGCTGACTTAACCCTTTGGCTTATAAGCTAGCTAGCTGTCTTAACCAGCTGAATAAATTAGAAGCTGACTTAACTAGCTGACTTAGCTACTTGACTTAACTACTTAGCTAGCTGACATAACTGGCTGACATAACTAGCTAGCAAGCTGACTTATGTACCTGAATTAAATAGTTAACTAACTATTTAACTATCTGAATAAACAGCTGACTTAACTAAATAGCTAATTAGTTAGGTAGAAGATTAAGTATCTGAATTAGATAGTCAGCTAACTAGTGATGTATCTCACTTAGCTAGCTGACATATTTAGCTAGCTAGTTAGCCATCTGACTTAGCTAGCTGATTTAACTAGTTGGCTAATTAGATAGCTATCTGACTAAACGAGTTGGCTAATGAGTTATATAACTGTTTTAACTAGTTGGTTAACGAGTTAGCTAGTTGACTTAACTTGTAGGCTGATGAGTCAGTGACTAGTTAGCTGGTTTAACACGTTGGCTGACTAATCAGCAGACTTTTTAGCTGGGTTAACAAGCTGGCCGACTAGTCAGCAGAATATTTACCTGGGTTAACAAGATGACTCATGAGTTGGCCCCCTAGTTAGCACTGTTAAGTAGTCGTCTGGCTAGTTTACTGACATAACTAGTCAGATGACTAGTTGGCCAACTACTTAGCTGACCTAACTAGCCTGCCAACTAATTAGCTGACCTAACTTGTTGGATGACTAGTTGTCCCGCTAGTTGGTAGATTGGTTAGCTTACTTAATTAGTGGGCCGGCTAGTAGACTGACCGTTTAGCTGACTTAACTATCAGTCAGAGAGTGAGCCGACAGGTGAGCTGACACTAGTCAGCCAACGAGTGAGCTGACTGGTCAGCTGATTAACTTGTAGCCAGCTAATGAGCCCATGATACTCTGCCATAACTAGTTGGCTGATGAGTGAGCCGACCAGTGAGCTAACTTAACTAGTCAGCCTGTGAGCAAACGACTAGTTAACTGATCTGTTGGGCTTCGAGTGAGCTGATAAGTTAGTTGACCTGTTGGCTGGCGAGTGAGCTGACTAGTTTCCTGACCGGTTTGCATGCAAGTGAGCCTACTAGTTAGCTAGCCTGATGGAAAATGAGGGATCCCAATAGATAGCTGACCAGCTAGTTGAGTTGCCAGCCGACTAGTTAGCTAAGTAACTAAATGATGTACTAGCTGACTTAACTAGCTAGCTGACTAGCTAGCTGGCTATATAACTGACATAACTAGCTAGCAAACAAACTACCTAGCTGTCTAGCTAGCTGGCTTAACTAGCTAGGTAACTGGCTAGTTAGCTGGCTAGCTGAATTAACTATCAAGCTGACTTGATAGCTGAATAGCTAGCAGACTTAACTAGCAAGTTGACTAGGAACCTGAGTAGCTGGTTGACTTAACAAGCTAGCTGAATATTTAGCTGACTTACTAGCTGACTTAACTACTAGCTGGCTAGCCACAAGTTTTGACTAGCTGACTAGCTTTTTGGCTGGCTAGCTGGCTAGCCAGCTGACTTAACAATCTAGCTACATTGTTCTTTAGACATCTAGCCAACTGGCTTAACTAGCTGGAGACCTGTATGGCTGGATGACAAGGCAGCTAGCTAGCTAGTGGGCTGGACATCTGGCTAGCCAGCTGGCTTAAGTAGCCAGTCATCTGGCTGGACAGTGGGATAGACAGCCAGCTTAACTAGCCAGGCAGCCTGCTGGTCAACCGGCTAGCCAGCTGGCTTAAATAGCTGGCCAGATAACTGAGCAGCCTGATAACCTGCCTACTTAACTTGTCAGTCACCTAGCTAGTCAGTCAGCTAACCAACTGACTTAACTAGATGACCTGCTTTCTAGCTAGTTGAACTAACTAGCTTCTATCTAGTTAGCCAGCTGTCTATACAGCTGAATTTCTAGGTGACTTATCTGCTAGCCAGCTGTCCATCCAGCTGAATTAAATAGCAAGCTACCTAAGTAGCCAGCGGGTTAGTCAGCTGACTTAACTTGGTCACTAAAATATCTAGTCAGCTGTCTAGACAGCTGACATAACTAGTTAGCTACCTAGATAGCATCCTGACTTGCCACCTGACTTAATTAGCTTAATTGAATATCTAGCCAGCTCACTAGCAAGGTGGCCTAACTGCCTCGTACACAGCTAGCCAGCAGGCTAGCCAGCTGACTTAACTAGCTGAGTTAACAAAGTAGTCAGCTGGATAACCAGCACACTTAACTAGCTAGCTACCTAGCTAGACACCGGGATAGCCAGCTGACTAAACTAGCTGCCATAACTAGAGGCCTGATGACTAGCCAGCTGACTTCACTAGCTAACTGCCTACATAGCCTGCTGGCCTGCCAGCTGACTTAACTACCTAACTACCTAGATAACTTGCATGCCAGACAGTTGACTTAACTTGCTGACTTAACAAGCTAGTCAGCTGGCTAGCTGTTTTACCTAGCTAGCTACCTAGATAGCTCTCATATAGCTAGATGACATAACTAACTGACTAAAGTAGCTAAATAGCTGACATATCTAGCTGACTTAACTAGCTAACTTCCAAGCTAGTCAGCTGAGTTAACTAGCTGAAATAACTAGCGAGCCAGCTGGCTGCCCATCTGACCTAACTAGATTTTAACTAGCTAGCAAGCTGGCTTGACAACTGACTTAACGTGCTGACTTAACTAGCTACTCAACTAGCCAGCTGAATAAACTATCAGAATTAACTACCTTCCAGCTGACTACCCAGATGACTTAATTGCCTAGCTACCTAGCTATTCAGCAGCCTTTTCAACTGACTTAACTAAGTAGCCACCTGGCTAGCCAGCACTCTTAACTATCTATCTATCTATCTATCTATCTATCTATCTATCTATCTACAGAGACAGCTGGACAGACAGCTGATTTAACTAGCTGACATAACTAGATAGCCTGAAGGATAGTTAGCTGACTTAACTAGCTACCTATCTACATATCCTGCTGACTTGTCAGCTGACTTAAGTACCTAACTACATAGATAATCTGCTGGCCAGCGTGCTGACTTAACTAGGTGAGTTAGCTAGCTAGTCAGATGGCTAGTCAGCTGACTTAACTAGATAGATACCCTGATAGGCATCTGGCAAGCCAGCTGACTGAACTAACTTAATTACCTAGGCAGCTGACTTAACTAGCTGAATTAATTAGACAGCTACCTAGTTAGCAAGTTGGCTGGCCAGCTGACTTCACTAGCTTATTTAACCAGCTAGCCAGATGGCTAGCCAGCTGACTTAACTAGCCTACTCAACTAGATAGCCAGATGACTGGCCAGCTGAATAAACTAGCTGACTTAACCAGCTACTCATCAGGGTAGCCAGCTGATTAACTAGCTGGCTACCTGGCTAGCCAGATGGGAAGCAAGCTGAATTAAGTAGCTGTCTTAACTAGCTAGTCAGCAGGATAGGCAGCTGACTTAACTAGCTTGCTACCTAGCTAGAGAGCTGGATAGCCAGCTGTCTTAATTAGTTGACTTAACCAGCTAGCCACCTGGCTAGCCAGCTGACTCAACTTGCTGACTTAACTAGTTAGCCAGCTGGATAGCCATCTGGATTAACTAGCTCTCTACCTAGCTAGCCAGTTGGCTAGCCAGCTGACTTAGCCAGCTGACTTAATTAGCTACCCAGCTGGCTAGCCAAAAGACTTAACTGGATCACTATGTAGCTAGCCAGCTGGCTAGCCAGCTGACTAAACTAGCTGACTTAAATAGCTGGCCTGCTTGCTAGTCAGCTGAATTAACTAGTTTGCTATATAGCTAGCCAGCTGGCTAGCCAACTGACTTAACTAGGTGACTTAACTAGCTAACCTGCTGTCTAGCTGGTTGATTTCAGTAGCAAGCTAGATTGTGAGCCAGCTGGGCTAAGGAAGCTGACTTAACTAGGTGACTCAACTTTCTAGCCAGCAGGTAAGACATCTGACTTAACTATCTAGTGACCTAGCTAGTCAGGTGTCTAGGCAGCTAACTTAACTAGGTGACTTAAGTAGCTAGCCAGCTGGCTAGCAGCGTGACCTAACTCCCTAGCTACCTAGATAGCCAGCTTGATATCCAGCTGTCTTAATTAGCTAGATACCGATGTATCCCACTGGCTTGCCAGCTGACAACTACACAGCTACCTAGCTATCCAACTGGCTAGTGAGCTGACTTAACTAGGTTACTTAAGTAGCTTGCTAACTAGCTAGCCAGCTCACTTAACTAGCTAGCTTACCAGCTAGGCAACTGGCTACTCAGCTGACTTATATTGCTGATTTAACTAGGTAGAAAACTGACTTAACTAGCTTACTTAACCAGCTAGTTACGTAGCTAGACAGCTGGGTTAACTAGCTGTCTTAACCATCTAGCTACATAGTTAGCTATCTAGTTAGCCAGCTGCCATAACTAGCTGATTTAACTAGCTACCCAGCTGACATAAATAGCTGACTTATATAACTAATTTCCTAACCAGCCAGCAGACTTAACTAGCTTAAATAACTAGCTGGCCAGATGGCTAGCCATCTAATTAACTAGCTTTTTAACTAGCTAACCAGCTGTATAGTCAACTGAATTAATGAGTTGACTTATCTACCTAGCCGGATGCTTGCCAGCTGACTTAACTAGCTGAGTTAACCAGCTACTCGGCTGGCTACCCAGCTGATTTAACTAGCTGGCTACCTATCTATCCAGCTGGCTAGCCAGCTGACTTACCTTGCTGACTTAAGCTAGCAAACTGGCTAGCCAGCTAACTAATCTATCTATCTACCTACCTAGCCAGCAGGTTAGCCAGCTGACTTACCTAGGTGAATTGAGCAGATAGACTGCTGGTTAGTAAGCTGACTTATCTAACTAGCTACCTAGCTGCCCAGCTGGCTAGACAGATGAATAAACGAGATGATTTAACCAGCTAGCCAGTTGTCTATCCAGCTGACAACTCGCACACATCACTAGCTAGGAAGGTAGGTAGCTATCTATCTGGGTTAAGTAGCTAGCTACCTCCCTTGTCAGTTGGCTACCCAGCTCTCTTAACTAGCGGAATTAACCAGCTAGCCAGCTGCCTAGCCATCTGATTTAAATAGCTCACTACCCAGCTAGCCAGCTGGCTAGCCAGGTGACATAACTAGCTGAATTAACTAGCTAGCTACATAGCTAGCCAGCTGATTTAATAATTAACTGACTAACCAGCTACCTAGCTAGCTGACTGACTTAAATAATAAGCTAGCCAGCTAACTACCTATCTAACAAGCTCACGTAAATAGTTAGCTGCCTAGCTAACTAGCTAATTTAACAGGCTAGCTAACTAGTAAGCTTACTCATTATCTAATGTGCTAGCTAGCTGACTTAATCATCTGACTTAACTCATTATCTAAAGAGCAAGCTAACTGACTCAACCATCTGACTTAACTCGTTAGCTAACTAACTAGCTTGCCTACTCAACCAGCTGACACAACCCATTTGCTAACTAGTTAGCTAACTGACTCAATCAGCTGGCTGAACCCATTAGTTAACTAGCTGACAACCTCACTCAACCTGCTGACTTAATCCATTAGCTAACTAGTTACCTAACAGTCTTAACTATCTGACTAAATTAGAAAAATTGCTTAACTAGCTGACTTAGCTATCTGACCTAACTACTAAGCTAACTGACTTAACTGGCTGACTTAACAAGTTAGCTAGCTGATTTAACTACCTGAATTAAATAGTCAGCTAACTATGTAACTAGCTGAATAACTAGCTGCTTTAATAATTATCTCACGAGTTAGGTAGCAGACTTAAGTAGGTGATTTAAATAGTTCACTAACTAGTGAGCTAGCTGAAGTAGCTAGGTTATTTAGCTAGCTATCTGGTTAGATAGCTGACTTAGCTAGCTGACTTTAGTTGGCAAACGAGATAGCTAGCTGATTTAACGATTTGGTTAATGAGTTAGCAAACTGTTTTAACTAGTT
>NW_007245173.1:2033-10606 GCF_000164805.1 Carlito syrichta | reverse complement strand
CACACACACACACACACACACACACACACACACACACTATATTTAAATAAAAGTTCCCCAAGAGAGAAACCAGGATGTGAAGGACTTTGAACTTCTCAGAGGAGGGGTCAGGTCAGTTGGTGTTAAGTCATTGTCATTCCCAGCATGCTCTGTTCCTCCTTGCTTCAGATGCTAAAGATCAAGGCAGAAATTGGGGTGCCTGAGCATGTCCTGGAGAAAGTCAAGGTTACTTTTGGTTTGCTGCCCTTTGCTGTGAGCCCAGGTGGTTCAGGTGTCAAAAGTCCTGTTGGGAATCTCCCATCTGCGAGGGGTGGCTATGATAAAGGGAAAAATAGTCCTTTGGGGTCTCTTTATTTATACAGTTGCTAGTTCTTAAGCAGATAGAAAAAAATAATCTTATAGTAATGCTTCCTCTTCACTTACTCCCCATCCTTCTCCTTTCCCCTGTACTGGAACCATCCATTCACTCATCAATCTGTCCATCCATTTACTAACTCACTCCATCCATTCATCCATTCAATACCAGTTTACTGTGTGTACTGTGGTCTTTTTTTTTTTTTTTTTTGAGTTGGAGTCTCACTTTGTCCCCCAGACTGGAGTGCAGTGGCTGCTCCCGGCCACCGCAGCCTCGACCTGCTGGGCTCTGGTGATCCTTCCACCTCAGCCTTCCAAGTAGCTGGAATTATAGGCGTGCGCTACCACGCCTGGCTAATTTTTTAATTTATTGTAGAAATGAGGTCTTGCCAAGTTGCCCAGGCGGGTGTCGAACTTACGGGCTCAGCAATCCACTCACCTCAGCCTCCCAAGGCATGGGATTACAGGCTGAGCCACCGAGCCCGGCTATACTGTGGTCTTACTGAGTGTCAGACATTGATTGCCTTTGGCTCTGGGAATGCAGCATGACCAAAGCAAGTCTCTGTTCTGCTGGAGCTTACATTGAGTGGTGCAGATTTTGTATCATGGCTTCCCTTTAAGCCTTTCCTTCTACAGCTCTGGGTAAGATGTCATGAATCTGCGAGTGAGGGTGTTCGCCTTTCTCCTGGAGCACACTCACTGCCTAGGCTCTGTCCTAGAGCACAGCTTACCCTCAGGTCCACAGCCAACCTGTCACCTGATCATCTCCAAAAGAGAAGGCCAGGAGAAGGCAGCATCTGGCTGACTGAATTCTTCTGAAAATGGGACTTTCCTTTTGTCTGGGAGGGGCAGTAGCTGATCACAGAGCAAGGGGTGCTTGGCTTTATAAGAGAAAGAACGACTCATTGTGTGTTGTTGTTGGAACAGGTCCCAGAGACCTCAGTACAGTTCTTTGGACAGGGCTGAACTAAGCTACCATGACATAAAATAATAGCCGACAGAATAGTGTGGAATTTAGGAGAGTATCAAAGGGAGCTCTGTGTTACAGCTCTCTCCAGGCAGAGGGCAGGACTTCAGCCCCAGGTCAAGCCCTGTTGTTAACTTCATAAGGTCTTAATGAAGATGTCTTTTGTGTCTGTGTGTGTCCCTCTCCTCCTCCCCCCAATCTCTTTCTTTCTCTTGTGTATAGTCATTTAAGGGATTTTGAGAGAAAATTTAAAACCTAATCTCTGTAAACTCTCTTCCTTTTGAGCTATGGTACACCTGTGTGGATGGGCAAGTTGCAGGGATGGGGATATTTGACACAGAGAGTTTAGAAAGTTCCAGGAAATCAGTATTTCCCAAATTTAATCACTTCCGTCATGATTTTCGGCCACATCGACATAACACCTATTGTTTACATCATGTTTTTCTTTAAGTGTTCTTCTTGAACACTTTTTGTTTAATAAAGGTCTAGTATAATTTGCCCAAAATACAAAGTAACCATACAAATCAGTATGAAGACTCTAGTGTCTGTGTGCCTCCTAAGGTGATTTCATATACCACAAAACTGTACACTTACCCACTTTGGGAAGTTCTGTTAGGGATTGCACCAGCTCTGTTTGACATACTCCTGGACAGTCAGAGAAATAGATCTACATCCTTGTGCACTACTTTTCCCCATCCCCCTCTCCCACACTAAAGTGAATTATGGGTCGTGACGCAAGTTGGTGTGTGTGAGGGGCCCCGAAAAGTGTCCCTGGGTGGAGGGAAAGGAGCATTTGTGACTGTGCCGTGCCCTGCCATTGTCTGGGCTGCCTGCCCTTTTTCCCAGTCATCTATGGGCACTGGCTCCTTAGATAACTTTGTTCAGTGCTCTGAGTGCTGAAGAGCAGAAGATGCAGACACTGTGAAATGTGCCATGAACCAACCAAACTGTCCACACGCCAGGCGATTCCTGTCTCTTCAGCAAACTTTCTCCATCCTGGGTGGCATAGGATAGAGATCTGAGTGGGCTTTGGAGGCTGACAGCATGAATTCCAATCCTGGCCTGTTCTGTATGCAACGTCGAAAAGTAGCCTTTTTTTTTTTCGTTTATTCAACAAGTAACCATTGCATGCCTACTGTGTGCCAGACACTGTTCTAGGCTCTAAGGATATGCTTGTGAACAAAGTGAGGGGGGAAAGTCATGCCTTTGCAGAGTGGATATTCTGGCCTTATTTTAATCTCTTAAGTGGAGGTAATAATAGACCTACCTCCTGTGGTTATTGTGAGGTTTAAATGAACCAACGTATACGAAGCCTGCCTAGCACAGCGCTTGGCTCACAGCTGTTACTTAAGAGTTGCTGGCTTTTTACCTGTGATGCTTATGTGCCCAGCCTTGCCCTGGGCTTTGAACTCATTCTCCTCAGCCCAACCTGCTTTAGTTCAGCAGCAACCACCTGAAATCGTCTCTTCTTATTTCTTAGTCTTTATGTCATTCCTGAAACCCCTCCACCTCTAGGAGCCTCGCGTGGTGGCATGGTGTACAGCCTCCTTACTTAATCACAGGACTCTAAAAACTCCCCTGAAGTATGCTTACTCATCACCTGGCTGCTGTGATGAGCTGGCATTCTTATCTCCTGGATGATGTTTTTGGAAAGGATCTTTTGTGAAAGGCTTTTTTCTGTCTGCCTTTTCCCTGGTGCTTCTTCCTCCCTTCCTGTGGTATGGGCAGGCATACTGACACTGCAGGTACTGTACGGATCTGTTTAACACAATTCTTTATAGGAAAAATCCATTGTAGCATGGTTGGTCTAAAACAGAAGCATTGATGCTGGGCCTGAGCACCTGTGTATGGAAAGACTCAACTGCATTTTAGTTATCTTCATTTCTAAAAAGAAAAATTCTGTTTATCATCACTGTGTAATTGATAACACAGACACAAGCTTTTGTCCTGGGTCCCCAAATCCCTAAAAGACAAAAGTCAGGTCAGTCTCCATTGACTTCAGCACTCAGAGGCCTATTTGGATTTCCGTGTGTAGTGCATGCTGTATGGCTAACCGCTTTAAAAGGGAGACCAGCCTGCTGTGCTTTTCAGAGAGTGGCAGGGAACTGGGTGACAGGAGCAACTTGGACAGTGTGCATATTGGTCTGTGAAGGCTGCCATAACAAGTACCACAGCCTAGGAGGCTGAAGCAACAGAATTTTATTTTCTCACAGTTCTGGAGGCTGGAAGTCAGATCAAGGTGTTGGCAGGGTTGTTTCTCCCCAGGCCTCTCGGCTTGGAGATGACAGTCTTCCAGTATCTTTACATGGTCTTTTATTTTTATTAATTAATTAATTATTATTATTATTTTGTGTGTGTGTGTGTGTGTGTGTGTAGACAAGAGTATGTTGTCCAGGCTGGTCTAGAATTCCTGACTTCAAGTGATTCTCCCATCTTATGAGGTCACCAATCATATTGGATTAGGGTCCACCCTAATGACCACATTTTACTTTAGTTACCTCTTTAAAGGCCCTATTTCCAAATTTGGAAATAGGGCCTTCTAAGGTGCTGGGAATTAGGACTTCAACATAAGAATTTTAGAGTATGCAACTCAGTCCATAATAGTGTGGGTCAGGAATTCAGTTCCGAAATAGGCTTTTATTACCCAGGCCTTGAATTGCTCAGGTAGGTCTTTGAGGGCCAGCAAGGAGGGCTGAGGGCTAGCTTTAGGCTTGACTGTGGCCTCTGTGGCTACCATTATTTGTTTAGTGAGATCTTGCTGGTGACTGATGCCAATTGACTGATGATCCTCAGGATGGTTGTCTAGCCCTGAAGTAGGTGGACAGTTTTCTTCACATCAAGTTGGTGAGCATTTACCCTTGTGTCCTAACTACTTCCAGACAGGATTTGAGAGAGAGGAGTAGGAATAGTTTGGGGAAGGATTTGTTGATAGTGAAAGTCCTTCAGACAAGAGTCAGAAGTTTGTCAAGAGTTGGGAATACCATGGCTAGAGCTTTCCAGTAATCTGCGACTCCCCTCTCCTTCCGGTTAGATGTACTGTAAACAGCGACTGCCTACAAGAGCGGTTTGGAATCTGTTGACTTTGGCTGGGATGTAGCCTGAGGAGATTCATCGGTTTCCAGTTCCTGTTCTCTTAGGATATTAAGTATTGCAGTGAACTGGAAGACTTTTCTTTATTAAAAGTGGAGGAAGAGTTGGAGTTTTTCTGAAGGAGACCTGGAATAGGATAGCGCTGACACCAGAAGTTTCACTGCATTTCTTTAGAGATGATTTTATCTTTTTTACCTTGTCAGTATTCAGTAGCTTAAATCTCCAGTGCAATAAGGTCAGGTAAATAAGTAAATAAGTCTCCACAAGTGCTGACAGAGCAAGTTTGTGAGGCATTGTAGAACAGTGGTATACTCCAGAGTCCCATTGACCTAGATTCAGAACTTGGCTCCATTGCTTATCACCTATGTGACCCTGGGCCAATTATTTAATCTCCTTCGAATTTCTGCTTTCTTATCTGCAAAATGGGAATGATATGGGTACCTACCACACTGGATGTTGTGAAGATCAGATGCGAGAATGCATGTAACACTCAATGCTCAGCAGTAATGTTGGTCAATTGTTAGCCTTTGCTCTTATTATCAGTGCAGGATGATTGATAGGCTGTTTCATAGTCAGTTGGCTAGCTTCTAATTCAAGGGTGAAAGAACATTAAATTACTTACGGGGTTACTTAATTTATTTATTTATTTGTTTATGAGACTGTGCCTTGCTCTGCTATCCAGGCTGGAGTGCAGTGGCATGATCAAACTCACTGTAACCTTGAACTCGGGGCTCAGGAGATTCTCACCTCTGCCTTCCAAAATGCTGGGATTATAGGCATGAGCCACCTTGTCTAGCTGGAATTACATGGTGTTTATGCTTGGTTTTCTATTTCTAGCTAAGATAACTTACTTTAATATATTTTTAGAGAATAGTACTTACACCTGAAGAAGAAATTTCTTTTAAATAGGAAAGTATTTTTTAAATTATATTTGGTGTTTTGCTGTAAGTCTAAGATTGGTTAGTTTTACTAATTAAAAAAAGATGCAGGGTGCTGTAGCTCAAGCATATTATTCCAGCACTTTGGGAGGTCGAGGTGAAAGGATTGCCTGAGTCCACAGATTCGAGAACAGCCTGGGCAACTTGGCTAGACCTCATCTCTACAATAAATCAAAAAATTAGCTGGGCATGGTAGTGTGCGCCTGTAGTTCCAGTTACTTGGAAGGTTGAGGTGGAAGGATCGCCTGAGCCCAGCAGGTTGATGCTGGAGTGGCTGTGAGCGTGCCACTGCACTCCAACCTGAGTGACAGAGTGAGACTCCAACTAAAAAAAAAAGTTTGCTGATTGGTAAAGGTCATGTATACATATTCACTCTACACATTTGTTGAGCTGTTCTTGTTACTTTCTTGCACCCTTCCTCTATTTCCTTTGCAGTCTTTGTCCTGGCTTACCACAGGGTCTCTGCACAGGCTATTTCCAGGACCTGGGGCACTTTTGCCACTTTCCCTTCTTGCCACTTATCTTTCAGACTCATTCCAGCCCTACTTCCTCTCGCTAGCCTTCCTGGTCCCTCTGTGCCTCTTGTAGAACTCTGATTCTTTCCTTCCATGGCATTGGGTTGTTGCTAACTGTACACTCATTTGGGTAAATTTTGATTAAAATTCATCTTGTCATTGGATGGGAAGGCTCTGCTTACCACTGTGTATGGAGCACCTAGTGGTACCTTGGTACATAGCACACACTGGATACATAACGTGTTGCCTGAGTGAATGGATTTCGTTTTGCTGAAAAGAGGTGTGTTAGGTACAGTGGAGGTGGCAGAAATAAAGTGCATTCAGCCCCTGCCCCTAAGGAGTGTCGGGTTTCATAGAGAATGCAATTAAATAGTCCCACTGGAGGAGAAGCCACAGTTCACAGGAGGTCAAGGTCACTCTCCCCAAGGGTAGAAACAAAGGCATCTTGTAGGACATGACCTGTCTGTCCTGGGCCTTGGAGAAAGAGGAGTTGGGTCTGAAAAAATGAGAAGAGATGGCACGTGTGGTGGAAGGAACTGTGTGAGCAAAGGCTTGGAAGTGCAGTGTGGCTTTGGGGAACTGGAGTCATGTGGTTGGACTGGAGCCCAGCAGGCTGGCAGGGAAGCAGTGGGTTGTAAGTTGGAATATACGTCACAGACAGATTGTGGCAGGCCTCCAATACCAGGCAAGACACTTGGGGTTGGTTTGGAGGAAAAGGGGGCCATAGAAGATCTTGAGCAGAAGGGTGGTGGTACTTGTGCTTCAAGAGGATGGTATCAGTGTGGTCTGCATGGATGCAGGAGCGGGGAGGAGGGAGACCAGATAGAGATGCTCAGTGTGGGAAGAAGAGGGCTTAAGGAGAAACCCAGCAGAGGGCTGTGAAGTGAGGACAGAGAGAATGTGGATGAGACTGGGCACTGGGGAGAGGCAGGGGCCTGGGAGAGGGAGGAGAACAAGAAGATGATGGAGTTTGGCAATTTGACTTCTGAAGCTTTAATGATTCTTTTAAATGAAGGAGCACAAAAGTACCCAGCATGGTCCTGGAGGTGTGGGAAGTTGTAAATGTTAGTCCTCTTCCCTGTGCCAGAAATAAGGAACTTCGACTGAGAAGCAGGTCCTGGGGAGGAAGGAGGTAGAGGTGTGGTGCCGTGTTCAGATGACATGGCTCAGCAGGTGGCTGCAGAGAGCAGGCATGGAATTGGCAAGGGAGCATGGCAAAGGTCACCCTCACAGAGTCACTGTTGAAAACAAGGAGGAGAGAAGGGTTTTGGGTAAAGCCTGGGAGACAATCTCCCTTTGAGGGTAAGAAGAGGAAAGGATGAGGCACGTGAGAAACAGACGCAGGGAAGGGCCACCAAGAGGATGAGTCTTGCGAGCCTTGGTTCATAAGACAGCTTTCCTTGCTGTAGAGATGGTGAAGGCTGAGAGGGCTGTTGGTAACCCGAGGGTGAGGTTGGGTCTTGGAGTGGGTCTCCATTCAGTCAACCATCTTTATTACTCTCGTTCCCAGCCCTGGGCTGCTTTCTAGTAAGTGCCAACCTTTCATGAGGTGGTGTGGACAGGTGGACATGACTTCAGTGCTTGCCTCAGTGGCTTTCCCAGAGTAGCCATTCTGTCCATACTTGCCGAATTGCACTGGTCACCCCTACAGTCAAGATGGTGGGAGGTGAGTGCGTCAGCATTGTTTTTGTAGGAAGGCCAGCCATACTCACATTATAAAGTTTAGGTGTTTTGTTTAAAATTCTCTGACAAGACTTGGAATATGTTTGGAGTTTGGGGAATCAGAGTTTTAGTTGTAACTGATTTGTGAACTTTGACAGGTTAGTTGTCTGCTCTAAGCTTCAGGTTTTGGAAATGAGATATGAATGATAGAGTACCAGAACAGACTCTAGGGTTGTAATTAAGGTTCTACTTTCTCTTCCTTAGCATGTCATCCAGTGCTGACACCAAGAATGTGGTTTCCGTTCCAGAATTTGTTAGGAGTACCAACAGCTTGGGTCTTGGCAGGCTTCCTTAGTTCTTCCTGGCCTGGGAGTGTATCTTCCCTTCTACCCCATGTGGGACCACAAAAGAGAATACCTTGTACTAATTACTGTCAAAAAAGTCACTCTAGTTCAGCCCTCTATCTGTGATCTGGGCCCAAACCAGGCACTACTGGGTCTTGTTCCGGCCAGCCAAGCCACGCCTTGGTCAGGTGGCACAGCTTCTCCCGGCCTCTTACCTCTGCACATGTTTATTTCTTGATGCTGTCCCCATAGGTGTGGCGTTCATTACTGACTGAGGTCAGGGATTGACTGGCACAGGAAGCAGGGCTGCTTTTTGCTGCTGGAGGGAGGATCCTTTTGTGGCTACTCCTCTGCTATCACTCAGACAGTACATCTACTTGCGGTCTCTGTGCTGTGCTTTAATATCATTTAATAAAGCAAGGTAGCATGATGGTTAAAGACGCCTTTGGGAGGCTGAGGTGAGTGGATTGCCTGAGCCCGTGGGTTCGAGACCTGCCTGGGCAGCGAGACCTCATCTCTACAATAAATCAAAAATTAACCGGGCATGGTAGCGCATGCCTGTAGTTCCAGCTACTTGGAAGGCTGAGGTGGAAGGATCGCCGGAGCCCAGCAGGTCGAGGCTGTGGTGGCCGGGAGCAGCCACTGCACTTCAGTCTGGGTGACAGAGTGAGACTCCAACTCAAAAAAAAAAAAAAAGACCTCA
>NW_007245173.1:0-1759 GCF_000164805.1 Carlito syrichta | reverse complement strand
CAGCAGGTTGATGCTGGGCTGGCCGTGAGCATGCTACTGCACTCTAGCCTGGGTGACAGAGTGAGACTTCAACTCAAAATAAAATAAAATAAAATAAAATAAAATACTTTAAAGACATCAGATTCTGGAGTTTGGATCCTCTATTTAATCCTCTATTTGTTAGCTATATCACCTTGGGAATCACTTAATTTTTCTGAATTGTAGTTTGCTCATGTATAACATGGGGAAAATTACATCACTACCTTCATGGGACTCTCATGAGGTGATATTGTAAAGAGTCTGGCTTATATATGCTAACATGCTCAGTAACTGTTAGCTACATTTATCATCTTTCTTATTTCCCCACCATCAGGAGGGAAGTGCTCCAGGTACTCTCCTGGCAGCTCCTTCACATGGCCCCTCTCTCTGGAGCAATGTGGAGGGGACCCTCATTAGAATCCTGCTGCCCTGCCCCTGTGGTAGGACTCAAGCCCTATCCTCTCTCAATGTGTCTGGGAAGCACATCCATCCTGGCTTCTACCTTCCTTTAACTCTACCTGAACACCAGAGCCAGAGCTGTGCAGTATGAGTCTTAGTTAGGGGTGATTTGGTTGCAAGGAGCACCAGTGAAGAGGAGGAATTTATTGCTGGGGTGCTGAGAATGTTCCATGGACCCCGAGGGCAGAAAGCACAGCTGGCCTGGACCCACGGCTTGGGTGGTCAGGAACCCAACTGGTAAGTACTTTTTTTCTCTGGGATTGCTGGTGCCTCTTCTCACCTGCCTTTGTTGACTGGCTTCTGCCTCAGCCTGCACACAAGGCAGAAAGAGTTACCCCACCCCAGTTCTAAAATACTCCTCAGCTTGCATGTCCAGAGTCAATTAACCAGCTCATTTGTGCTCTAATTACACATTCCTGAAGAGAAGCGGATTGTCCCTAATAGGTCTGGTGCCCACTTCTGGTCTTTGTAGTAGGGAGACTGGGCTGGGGATGGGTTGGCACGTCTCACCTCATTGAGGGTGGCAGGTCACAAAAATGCATCTGGACAGGTCTGTCACCTCATTCATGGTCTATCTCCTGGCCTTGCAGCAGGAGGAAAGCCCTCCTTTCTTTTCCCATAGCCAGCTCTGCTGGGCATATGCAGGCTGAGTCTATTAGGTCTTCTGGAGCTTGCCCCAGAATAGTCAGCCCTCCACATCACAGGCCATGAGTGCCTCATACAATCTCCATGTGGTTCCAGATCTCTGGATTACACAAACCAGTGTTTCCTGGAGAGGAGTAGTACTCATTTACCGGCGATGTGGGAGATGATTTTAGATGCACGGTGACAAAATATTTTATATTGGTAATTATATGCTTTATTTGGAAAACTTATAACTGAGGATCAAACCTGCAATTTCACAGGTATCATGTACAAAATTTTCTTTCATAGTACATGTAACTAAAAATGAGTTTCTTTTAAAATTTAAATAGAATGGATATGATTTAATAAATTTTGTATGACTGAGATGACTGAGTGATCAAAGTTTGGAAACACTGACTGGTGGTACACAGACCAGGGATTCTTACCTGTGAGCCCATGGAAAGACTTCGGAAGGTCTATGAAGTCTTTGAAATTGTAGGCAACATTTTGTGTGTGTTTACTTGTCGACCTTTTTTCTTGGATTGGGGTTGCATCTTCACTTGATTTAAAAATTTAGTGTTGAAACTTTCTGGGGATTATTTACTAAAAATTGCAGTTTCCTTCCTTAGCGATTTTGATGTAGCAATTGGAATAGAAC
>NW_007245172.1:0-448 GCF_000164805.1 Carlito syrichta | reverse complement strand
TATACATGAGCAAACTACAATTCAGAAAAATTAAGTGATTCCCAAGGTGATATAGCTAACAAATAGAGGATTAAATAGAGGATCCAAACTCCAGAATCTGATGTCTTTAAAGTATTTTATTTCATTTTATCTTATTTTGAGTTGAAGTCTCACTCGGTCACCCAGGCTAGAGTGCAGTAGCATGCTCACTGCCAGCCCAGCATCAATCTGCTGGGCTCAGGCTATCTTTCCACCTTAGCCTTCCAAGCAGTCGGAACTACAGGCATGCGCTACCATGCCCAGCTAATTTTTTTTAAATTTATTGTATAGATGAGGTCTCACCAAGTTGCCCAGGCTGTTCTCGAACCCATGGGCTCAGGTAATACCCTCACCTTAGTCTACACAGTGCTGGGATTATAGTCTTGAGTCACTACGCCCAGCCCAGAGTCTGAGGTCTTTTTTTTTTTTT
>NW_007245171.1:0-7295 GCF_000164805.1 Carlito syrichta | reverse complement strand
GGCCCAGGTGCGCCCGGTGACCCAGGGATCGGACCCAGACCCCGCTGGGGAGGCCTTGCTGCTCAGCTGGGAAGATGACACAGGGGCCTGCCTCGCCACACACCAGAGTCGCCTGTTCCAGGGGCAAAGGAAGGACAAGCACAGCACCGTGTCCGCCCGCCACTGATCCTGATCCTGGGGCCGCGGGGGCAGATTCTGGGTGTGCTTCCCAGGAAAAGGCCAGGAGGCGTTCCAGGCAGAGGGAAGCCAGAGTGGCAGAAGCACACGGGACAGAGCTGCCAGGAGGCTGACGCCGGGTGGGAGCAGCTGCTGCCAGGATGGCCCCCACGGGGCACTCGCTCTGGGTCTGCGGTCTCACCCACCCCCTGCCCAGCTCCCCTGGCGGAACACCTTGCTCCTGAGGCGCCTCTCCTCCTCTGTGAGCGTCGCGGCTGGGCCGGCTGGGCCAGGGGCCGCCTCTTGCGCCTCTCGTTCGTCCAAACTCAGGCTCGGGGAGAGGAGGAGCCTTTTCTGAGGCAACCGGAGGCCCACCCACCCGAGCGTCTCCAGACTGAGGTCAGAAGGAAGGGAGAGCGGAACGTCGGCTTCACCGAGCCTAGCAGAGGCGACAGACCTCCAGCACAGCCGTCAAGTGTCTTCTCAGAGCCTCGGATAGTCCCGAACCCAAATAAAGACGCTTTCGCTTGCTCCTGAACGGTCATGATGCGGTTTACAAACACGGTGTGGGCAGCGCGGGCTGGGAGATGGGGTGCCCGTCCCGTCCAGAACCCCTCGGCCCTCAGCAACACTCATGGGCTGCTTCGGCACTCCTGTGCCCCTGGGAGCCCCGGTTCTGCCGGCCCAGGCCGTGTGCTCTCAGGCCAGTCCCTTCACCTCTCTATGCAACCTCTTCCTCCTCTGCAGAAGGGTGGCAGCGACAGAGACAACAGTGCCCAGAATACACCATTTTTTCCCCTACAAACACTCCTTCCCCCAGGCAAACATCTAGGCAGTTAGTGCCTCTGGATCCGATCCTTCCTGGTGGCCTCTTAAATGATACTCACGGAGATGTAAAGATGAAAGTGATGCACACTGACCGTGCATCACTGCAAGAGAGACAGCGCTCAGAGACAACACTCCCCGAGGGCTGCCTGCACGTCGCAACTCACATCACAATCCTGGCAGCGAGACACTACTGTTTTTCCCAGTTGTGGCCACCAAGGCGCAGAGAGGTCAAGTCATCTACCTAAGGGACCACAGCTGCTCGAGAGCAGAGCTGGGACGTGCACCCAGATGGTCTGCTTTCAGAGTGTGTGCTCTTCACCGCTGTGTTACCCTGCTCCCCAGAAGAGAAAACAAAAACCCCCACAGTCCCCATCTCACAAGTGCTGCCCACATTTCACATTGCTCTGTCATCATTTTTCTACTGTGCACATATTCACGGAAATAAACGCACACGTGTGTGTGCAAAGACACGGGTAAGTAAGCGACGTGCGCACAGCTCCTGTTGCTGAGCGGCAGAGGACCCCACGCCTTAGTGGCCCAGAACAGAGACCGCTTGCTCCGTGCTCCTGGGGCCGCAGTTCCGGCAGAATATGGGCATTTGGGCCCCTTCCGATGGGGGCTCTGATCCACAGTGCTGCTGGGTGTGGACCTTCATTTGGGGGACATGCCGGCACTTGTTAGACATATTGCCATGAAGGGGGGCTGCAGGGCCACGGGGAACGCACACCTTCAACTACAGTCACGATCGCCAAATTCTTCCCAATGTGGCTATGTGAAGTGACACTGCTCCTACCAGCTGCCTCGCACCCCTGCCAAGACTTGCTCTTTTCCACCTTTACAAAAGCCATTCTGTTAGGTGTATAGTGGCATGTTTTCCTTCCCTAGAATTTCTTAGGACAATTGTCAAACACACAGAAAAGGTAAAACAGCTGTCCTTTGACTAGCCACTTACCCAGCACCCAGCCCCTACAATGGACACTTGGCTGTATTCCTCTTGTTGCCTGTCTACCCCTCTACCCATCCACCAAGGGATCTTACTTTTCGAATGCATTTGAAAGTTGCAGACATCAGCAAACTTCATTCTAAATGTTTGCCCACAGGTTTATGTTGGTGGCGGTTCCCCCCGCCAGGTCAAATCTATACCCAGCAGCACGCACACCTCTTAAGAGGACCCCTCTGGGGCTCTGACGAGCCCATACACCTGTGAAACCCACACCCCAGCCAAGACTCAGAGCCTTTCCGCCTTCTCACCTTCCTCTCCTATGTCCATCCTGATCCCTCATGGGTCTCAGATGAGCTACAGCTTCCTCTAAGCAGCCTTCCCAGACACCTCAAACTGGCTTAGGTCCCATCTTCTGGGCAGCTCCTCCGGGCACCACGCTGAGACCTTTCTATTGGGCAGCACCCAGGAGTGGGAAGGTGCTCACAGCACCCGTGCTTACTCACCCACAGGGCACACTGCCATGGGCGCTGAACGGCCGGGGGAACTAGGACTTGCAATCCTAGGTGCACCAAGAAGAGAGAGACCACGTCTGTCTCCCTCTCTCTAGTGCTCTCTCTTGCTCTCATTTACCAGGGAACCCCCAGAGAATGGCCCTTAGTAGATGCTCAGTGAACAGGCCCTTGGAAAACCAGTCACTGGAGAGGCTGAGCAGAGAAAGGGCCAACACGGAGCAAGAGGAGAGGTGTCCACACTCCCGACTGGGAGGCAGCCAAGGGGCAAGGGGGCAGGGCGCTCTGTGGAGAGCTTCATGGTAGCGCCTGCAGCCAAGGGGCTTCCGAGAAGGCGCCAACTGTGAGGGCCCAGCAGAGGTGGGGTCCGGTGGGAGGAGGGTGGAGGCTGAGGGTACTGCAGGGGAGGGCGGGCTGGGGCCGGGCCACCCAGGGGCCTGACACGGCTCCTTTTTCGGAGCCATGACCGGAGTCCAGTCATGTGTCACCTGAACTCAGCAGAGGAGGAGAGCTGACCTAATATGGGGACCTATCCTGCTCCCTGAGCCGAACATGCCGCAGGGAGGGCATCACGGCCACGGTACCCACCGCTGACCTGGCCTGCCCTCGATTTCCAAGGGTTTCCGTGGGGTGAGCGTCTCTCTCTCTGCCCTCACGCCTGCCTAAGGTGCTCAGACACGTCTTTTTCATACACCCTGGACCCTACACGCACCTACGTGTTGCCACATACACCCCACACCAGCAGAGATGCAAGCACTTCCTGAGGGAAACACGGACACTACAGAATTTCTATCCCGACTGCTGTGTTCGGAACTCAAACTCCATGGGAAATGCCCCTGCAGAGTGCAGGGGGATACTCACATGTCACCATCTCAATAATAATGAACTGTGATCCGGTTTCACAGATGGAGAACCCAAGGCTCAGAGAGGTTGGCAGCACACCTGACATCACACAGCCAGTAAGAAGTGGATGAAGCGGCTCAGACCAACGCCATGGAGTTCAAAGCCTGCTGTTCCCCGGGACCCATCCCAAGCTTGGGCTGCACTCTGCAGACCTCCCTTCAGGATGGAAGTAGGCGGAAGTGCATGGGGGCCGTTCATCTCCTGCTGCCGGCAGGCCTCTCCCCTTGCAATGCAACCCTCCAACCCACATGGTGACCTTGGAGAACACTGTAGATTTCTTTCCTAAGCTTGGTTTCTCCTGGATGTGGTTTGCACACTGCTTTTTCACTGACGCTGGCCTCCTTCTGTGCAGCTTCAAACGGTAACAGATCTGCACGCAATCCCAGCTACAGCAGCTTGTAAAATCACCCGGCACCACAGGCGGTCCTACAAACACCTCTGCCAATCGA
Organism: Carlito syrichta; assembly: GCF_000164805.1. NCBI lineage: Eukaryota > Metazoa > Chordata > Mammalia > Primates > Tarsiidae > Carlito > Carlito syrichta. Next base: position 3,507 of record NW_007245171.1, on the reverse strand, counting down.
GCTTCCTAAAACCTGCCAGCATCACATCACTCTTCTGCTCAAAGACCTTCAGTGGCTCCCCACTGCCTGTACTCTAGATCTAAGCCCTCCAAAGCCCTCCAGATTCTGGCTTTCCAGACCAGCCCACTTCCCGTCCTGCTGCAGGAACCCCTGCCCACCAAATGCTATCCCTGTTCCTTCCATGCCCTGCTGGAGTCTTACTCAATAGTTGCTTATCCAACAGCTCACCAGTCCCTTGGCTTTCTTCTTCTGCCTATCAGAGAAGAAACCCTGCCCGCCTGGGCCAACTTTCCTGGCCCTGTCTCACAAATGACTCAACTACAGGTTGCTGTCAGGTACACCCGGATCTTCAGCCCAGGCCATGTGTGACCTGGGGCAGTGACACAGCCCCTGCTTTTTCATCTGACATGGGGCCCAACGTCAGTTCCTTCTCCTACAGTGTTTCAAGTCGTCAGTGAGGTCGGGTGTACAAAGTGCTTTCCCTGCACCTGGCAGGGTGGACACTCGATAAATTCACTGTCACTGCCAGGGTCACCACCGATATCATTGCAAATCCCACAGGGGATGCCGAAGCGACACGTGTACTCAGGAGGGTGGGCCTTACGGGTCACAGGTGCCACGCCTACGTTACTAGCCCAAACCCCTATCAACAATGCTTTCTGAGCACCGACTGCATTCCGGGCACTGAAACAGGCCCTCTGACATGCAATTCTACTTAGACGACACTCAGGTTAGAGACGTGGAAAGAGACTCAGAGAGTCCAGGCATCTGCCAAGGTGGACAAGACCCAGACCAGACTGGAGGTGACGGTGGAGACGCAGACAAACGCCACTCCTGATGCTGGGCCCCTATGCTGCCTCAAGCCCTCCGCCTGGGAATCGGGGTGGTCCATGTCCACCTGTCTGGGCCTGCTCAGCAGGGCTGCTCTACCTGGGAGTAGCTGGAACTTGCCCCGGTTCTCTGCCTCCACCATCAGTCCAAGCGGCAGCAGTCACTCAGGACAACTGTCTCCCTGCCCCGCCGGGCATGAGACCATTGATCCTCAGAGGCAGCTCCGGGGCCTGGCCCACACATGCCTCCACCTGGCACGGGGTGAACTGCAAGCTGCTGGGCTCGATCACGCACACTGGAGGACAGGGACATGGACTGGGCTCAGTCACGGGAGAGGCAAGATCCTTTGCTTGGATTTTCTAAGAGCTGCTGTGGGCCGGGCACTCAGTACAGGTCTGCAGGAAGCATGTCCTGGGCAGCAGGTTGAGTCAGGGGCAGAGCTGGCAGGGAAGCCTCTCTGAAGAGGTGGCCTAGGAGCTCAGACCTGGGAGCCATGTCGAAAGGCAGTCAGTCAGAGGTCAGAGAAAACCCAGGGTAAAGAAGGGGTAGTCCGTGCAAAGGCCCTGAGACACACATCTGCTTAACATGCAGAAAGGAACAACGTGGCCACGGTGGCTGGAGTGTGGAGAGCAGGAGAGAGTGGAAAGAGATGGGCTCTGAGAGGCAGTGGGCCTGGCCATGCTGGGTGGGTGGCCACAGAGGGACATTGGTGTTCACTATGGCTAAGCTGGGGACAGCTCGGAAGTTCCCATCCCCTGGCCTGTGTGTGCCTATCAGCAGCCAGGTAACAGGTACTGGGGAGGTGTTGTAAAATCCCAGGGACAGACGGGGAGAGCGGCTTGACCCAGGGTGAGGGGCGTGTTCTGAACGTTCACTGACTGGATGTGTGGGTCACCTGGCCACAGGGCGAGGGGAGGGACCAAGGGCCAACACATCCATCAAGCCAAGCTTGGCGTGCTCCAGGGCCTGTTCCGAGAGCCGCCAACTCCCTGGGGCCTCTTTACCCTTAGCTGGGAAGGCGTTCTCACCTAACAAAGGAACTGGCTCAAGGGGTCAGGAGCCAGCCAGGCTGTAGCATGCTGGGTGCAAGTGTGAGCCCGGACGGTCTACCTGGGCACACCCTGCCTCCTGAGGAATAGTCCTCAGGCATCTGCTGAGCAACTGTGTGTAGGGTGGCACATTTGCTGAGAGGGGAGACACGGGGAAGGGGACAAGCGGACCCCCGTTTATTCCCATATGGGACCATTATGTCTCATCTCAAGGGCGTCTGTTAAGTACTTCTCTTAGACCTGACTTTACACAGCTGTGTACATGTGTCTATGGCTCTTGGTCAGAACACGGGATTTGTTGGTCCACCCATGTCGCCAATATCCTAAGAGCAGGCTGTGACTGGACACTATGGGGCTCCCCTTTCTGTCCCAGAAGAAAGGAGTTGAGGTCCTGGGGAGCTTGGGTCAGGGAGTGCCGCTGGGACTGGCAGAGGATCAGCTGGGGAGACCAACCCTACCTGCTGTCACTGCTAAATAAGATGGCCCACATCAATCAGCATGGAAAGCCAGGTGCAGGGCTGGGCCGGGGGCTCATGCCTATAAGCCCAGCACTTAGGGAGGCCGAGTCAAGAAGACTGCCTGAGCCCAAGGAGTTCAAGACCAGCTTGGGCAATATGGCAAGACCGTGTCTCTGCAACACATAAAAAAAGGAGCCAGGTGTGGTGGCATGCACCTTGTAGTCCCAGCTGTTTGGAAGGTGAGGTGGAAGAATCGTCTGAGTCTAGCAGGTCGAGGCTGTGGTGAGCCATGATTGTGCCACTGTATTCCAGCATGGGTGACAGAGTGAAACTCTGACTCAAAAACAACAAAAAAAGCTGCAGAGACCAGTGTAGGGAACACTTGCCTTTGTACCTGAATGGGAGTAAGGGGAGAGGAATCTGGTGGTCTCAGAGCCTGGCGGCCCCTTTCACTGTGAATTTACAGCGCAACACTCAGTGATCCTTTTGATTTGATATTTTTGACTTTCGGGACCAGGGAGCCCTCGAGAAGGGCTTTCTGATGCCCTCATGTCTTCTGTGTCCTCTGGTCTCCCCTCCAGAAACCCTGCCTGTGGCTTCTAGCTCTTCCGATCCCATCCTGCCTGGTGTGGGACGTCCTGTCCATCTCCCTGACGTGGTCACGAGCTACCAAGGACAGGGTTAGGGCTTGGTCCCTGGACCACCGCCCACACCCAGGACAGGACAGAAGGCCAAGGAGTGTTTCTGAATGAAGCCTGAGGGCCAGTTCTTGAGAGGGCGGCTGGACACCACCACCCCGAGCCTCCCCAGGGCTGTCCGGGCCCTGGGGCCTCACCTTCATCTCGTCAAAATGGAGTGGGCGCTGCACTTCGTGGGCCTGGATCACACTGAGGCCAGTGTCACTGCCTGTGGTCATCACTCCTTGACGGTGACTGCAGCAACCGTGTAGCTTGACGAAGATCAGCTGAAGTTCCCTCTGCCATGGGCCTGCAGAGGAAGACACATCATGGGACCAGCCACCAGCCCTGTGCCCACTGGGGAAGCCAGGGGGCCGGAGACGTGTGTGTGTGCACATGCACACACGCTCACCTGCTCACAATTCATATTTACCCTTATTCACCCACTCACGATTCATACCCACATGTTCACACTCACACACTGACCCCTCA
>NW_007245170.1:0-5937 GCF_000164805.1 Carlito syrichta | reverse complement strand
AGAACCCTTCAGCCCTCAGGAACACTCACAGGCTGCTTCAGCACTCCTGTGCTCCTGGGAGCCCCGGTTCTGCCGGCCCTGGTTGTGTGCTCTCAGGCCAGTCCCTTCGCCTCTCTAAGCAACCTCTTCCTCGTCTGCAGAAGGGTGGCAGCGACACAAACAACAGTGCCCAGAATACACCATTTTTTCCCCCTACAAACACGAGTGCTTCCTAGTACTCTTTCCCCCTAGGCAAACATCTAGGCAGTTAGTGCCTCTGATCAGATCCTTCCTGGTGGCCTCTTAAGTGATACTCATGGAGACGTAAAGATAAGAGTGATGCACATTGACTGTGCATCACTGCAAGAGAGACAGCGCTCAGAGATAACATTCCCTGAGTGCTGCCTGCATGTCGCAACTCACATCACAATCCTGGCAGCGAGACACTACTGTTTTTCCCAGTTGTGGCCACCAAGGCGCAGAGAGGTCACGTCATCTGCCTAAGGACCACAGCTGCTCGAGAGCAGAGCTGGGACGTACTCTCCCAGATGATCTGCTTTCAGAGTCTGTGCTCTTCACCACTGTGTTGTCCTGCTCCCCAGAAGAGAAAACAAAACCCCCCACAGTCCCCATCTCACAAGTGCTGCCCACATTTCACAGTGCTCTGTCATCATTTATCTGCTGTGCACATATTCACGGAAATAAACGCACACGTGTGTGTGCAAATACACAGGTAAGTGAGCGACGTGTGCATAGTTCCTGTTACTGAGCGGCAGATGACCCCATGTCTTGGTGGCCCAGAACAGAGACCGCTCGCTGCTTGCTCCTGGGGCTGCAGTTCCAGCAGCATATGGGCATTTGGGTCCCTTCCAGATGGGGGCTCTGATCCACAGTGCTGCTGGGTGTGGACCTTCATTTGGGGGACATACCAGCATTTGCTGGACATATTGCTAGGAGGGGGACTGCAGGGCCACAGGTCACACACCTTCAGCTATGATAATGATTGCCAAATTCTTCCCAACGTGGCTGTGTGAACTGACTCTGCTCCTAACAGTTGCCTCACACCCCTGCCAAGACTTGCTATTTTCCACCTTTAAAAAAGCCATTCTGTTAGGTGTGTAGCATTTTTCCTTTCCTAGCATTTCTTAGGACAACTGTCAAACACACAGAGAAGGTGAAACAACTGTTCTTTGACTAGCGCTTACCCAACACCAAGCCCCTACAATGGACACTTGGTTGTATTCCTCTTGTTGCCTGTCCACCCCTCTACCCACCCACCAATGGATCTTATTTTTTTTAACACATCTGAAAGTTAGGCATCAGCACACTTCACTCTAAATGTTTGCCCACAGGTCTGTGTTGATGGCGGTTTCCCCCCACCCCAGGTCAAATTTACACCCAGCAGCATGGACACCTCTTAAGAGGACCCCTCTGGGGCTCTGACAAGCCCTTACACCTGTGAAACCCACACCCCAGCCAAGACTCAGAGCCTTTCCGCCCTCCCACCTTCTCCTCCTATGTCCATGCTGATCCCTCATGGGTCTCAGATTAGCTACAGCTTCCTCTAAGCAACCTTTCCAGATACCTCAAACTGGCTTAGAGCCCATCTTCTGGGCAGCTCTTCCGGGCACCACGCTGAGACCTTTCTGTTGGGCAGCACCTAGGAGTGGGATGGTGCTCACAGCACCTGTGCTTACTCATCCACAGGACACACTATCATGGGTGCTGAATGGCCTGGGGAACTAGGACTTGCAATCCTAGGTGCACCAAGAAGAGAGAGACTACGTCTGTCTCCCTCTCTCCAGTGCTCTCTCTTGCTCTTATTTACCAGGGAACCCCCAGAGAATAGCCCTTAGTAGATGCTCAGTGAACAGGCCCTTGGAAAACCAGTCTCTGGAGAGGCTGAGCAGAGAAAGGGCCAGCACAGAGCAAGAGGAGAGGTGCCCACACTTCCAACTAGGAGGCAGCCAAGGGGCAAGGGGCACTCTGTGGAGAGCTTCACGGCAGTGCCTACAGCCGAGGGACTTCCAAGAAGGCACCAACTGTGAGGGCCCGGCAGAGGTGGGGTCCGGTGGGAGAAGGGTGGAGCCTGAGGGTACTGCAGGGGAGGGCAGACCGGGGCCAGGCCACCCAGGGGCCTGACATGGCTCCTTTTTCAGAGCCATGACCAGAGTCCAGTCATGTGTGACCTGAACTTAGCAGAGGAAGAGAGCTGACCCTTTATGGGGACCTATCCTGCTCCCTGAGCCAAGCATGACGCAGGGAGGGCATCGTGGCCACGGTGCCCCCCGCTGACCCAGCCTGCCCTCGGCTTCCATGGGTTTCCGTGGGGTGAGCGTCTCTCTCTCTGCCCTCATGCCTGTCTAAGGTGTTCAGACACGTCTTTTTCACACACCCTGGACCCTACATGCACCTACATATTGCCATACGCCCCACACCAGCAGAGATGCAAGGCACTTCCTGAGGGAAACTCGGACACTACAGAATTTCTATCCCAACTGCTGTGTTCGGAATGCAAACTCCTTGGGAAATGCCCCTGCAGAGTGCAGAGGGATACTCACGTGTCACCATCTCGATAATAATGAGCTGTGGTCCGGTTTCACAGATGGAGAACCCAAGGCTCAGAGAGGTTGGCAGCACACCTGACATCACACAGCCTGTAGGAAGTGGATGAAGCAGCTCAGGCCAACGCCGTGGTGTCCTGCTGTTCCCCGGGACCCACCCCAAGCTTGGGCTGCACTCTGCAGACCTCCCTCCAGGATGGGTGTAGGTGGAAGTGCACGGAGGCAGCTCATCTCCTGCTGCCGGCAGGCCTCTCCCCTTGCAGTGCAGCCCTCCATCCTACATGGTGACCTTGGAGAACGCTGTAGATTTCTTTCCTAAGCTTGGTTTCTCCTGGATGTGGTTTGCACACTGCTTTTTCACAGATGCTGGCCTCCTTCTGTGCAGCTTCAAACCGTAACAGCTCTGCACGCAATCCCAGCTACAGCAGCTTGTAAAATCACCCGGCACCACAGGCGGTCCTACAAACACCTCTGCCAATCGAGCTTCCTAAACCCTGCCAGCATCACATCACTCTTCTGCTCAAAGACCTTCAGTGGCTCCCCACTGCCTGTACTCTAGATCTCAGCCCTCCAAAGCCCTCCAGATTCTGGCTTTCCAGACCAGCCCACTTCCCGTCCTGCTGCAGGAACCCCTGCCCACCAAATGCTATCCCTGTTCCTTCCAATGCCCTGCTGGAGTCTTACTCAATAGTTGCTTATCCAATAGCTCACCAGTCCCTTGGTTTTCTTCTTCTGCCTATCAGAGAAGAAACCCTGCCCGCCTGGGCCAACTTTCCTGGCCCTGTCTCACAAATGACTCAACTACAGGTCGCTGTCAGGCACACCCGGATCTTCAGCCCAGGCCATGTGTGACCTGGGGCAGTGACACAGCCTCTGCCTTTTCATCTGACATGGGGCCCGACATCAGTTCCTTTTCCTATGGTGTTTCAAGTCGTCAGTGAGGTCGGGTGTACGAAGTGCTTACCCTGCACCTGGCAGGGTGGACTCTCGATAAATTCACTGCCACTGCCAGGGTCACCACCGATATCATCGCTAAACCCCGCAGGGGATGCCGAAGCGACACGTGTACTCAGGAGGGTGGGCCTTACGGGTCACAGGTGCCACGCCTATGTTACTAGCCCAAACCCCTATCAGCAACACTTTCTGAGCACCGACTGCATTTCGGGCACTGAAACAGGCCCTCTGAGATGTAATTCTATTTAGACAACACTCAGCTTACAGATGTGGAAAGAGACTCAGAGAGTCCAGGCATCTGCCAAGGTGGACAAGGCCCAGACCAGACCAGAGGTGACGGTGGACACGCAGACAAACGCCACTCCTGATGCTGGGGCCCCTCTGCTGCCTCAAGCCCTCCGCCTGGGAATTGGGGTGGTGCATGTCCACCTGTCTGGGCCTGCTCAGCAGGGCTGCTCTACCTGGGAGTAGCTGGAACTAGCCCTCGTTCTCTGCCTCCACCATCAGTCCAAGCGGCAACAGTCACTCAGGACGACCGTCTCCCTGGCCCCACTGGGCATGAGACCATTGATCCTCAGAGGCAGCTCCGAGGCCTGGCCCACACATGGCTCCACCTGGCACGGGGTGAACTGCAAGCTGCTGGGCTCGATCATGCACACCTGGAGGACAGGGACATGGACTGGGCTCAGCCGTCTCCACGGGAGAGGCAAGGCCCTTTGCTTGAATTTCCTAAGAGCTGCTGTGGGCTGGGCACTCAGTACGGGTCTGCAGGGAGCATGTCCTGGGCAGCAGGTTGAGTCAGGGGCAGAACTGGCAGGGAAGGCCTCTGAAGAGGTGGCCTAGGAGCTCAGACCTGGGAGCCATGTTGAAAGGCAGTCAGAGGTCAGAGAAAACCCAGGGTAATGAAGGGGTAATCCGTGCAAAGGCCCTAAGGCACACGTCTGCTCAACACACAGAAGGAACAAAGTGGCCACGGTGGCTGGAGTGTGGAGAGCAGGAGAGAGTGGAAAGAGATGGGCTCTGAGAGGTAGTGGGCCTGGTCGTGCGGGGCGGGTGGCCACAGAGGGACATCGGTGTTCACTGTGGCTAAGCTAGGGATACCTCGGAAGCTCGCATCCCCCTGGCCTGTGTGTACCTATCAGCAGCCAGGTAACGGGTAGTGGGGAGGTGTTGGAAAATCCCAGGGACAGACGGGGAGAGCGGCTTGACCCAGGGTGAGGGGCGTGTTCTGAATGTTCACTGACTGGATGTGTGGGTCACCTGGCCATAGGGCGAGGGGAGGGACCAAGGGCCAACACATCCATCAAGCCAAGCTCGGCGTGCTCCAGGCCCTGTTCTGAGAGCCGCTGACTCCCTGGGTCCTCTTTACCCCTCGGCTGGGAAGGCATTCTTACCTAAGAAAGGAACTGGCTCAAAGGGTCAGGAGCCAGCCAGGCTGTGGCATGCTGGGTACAAGTGTGAGCCCGGACGGTCTACCAGGACACACCCTGCCTCCTGAGGAATAGTCCTCAGGCTTGGGCTGAGCAACTGGGTGCAGGGTGGCACATTTGCTGAGAGGGGAGACACAGGGAAGGGGACAAGCGGACCCTAGTTTATTCCCGAAAGGGACCATTATGTCTCATCTCAAGGGCATCTGTTAAGTACTTCTCTTAGACCTGACTTTACACAGCTGTGTGCATGTGGCTATGGCTCTCGGTCATAACATGGGATTTGTTGGTTCACCCATGTCCCCAATATCCTAAGAGCAGGCTGTGACTGGACACTATGGGGGTCCCCTTTCTGTCCCAGAAGAAAGGAGTTGAGGTCCTGTGGAGCTTGGGTCAGGGAGTGCCGCTGGGACTGGCAGAGGATCAGCTGGGGAGACCAACCCTACCTGCTGTCACTGCTAAATAAGATGGCCCACATCAATCAGCATGGAAAGTCAGGTGCAGGGCTGGGCTGGGGGCTCATGCCTATAAGCCCAGTACTTACAGAGGCCGAGGCAAGAAAACTGCCTGAGCCCAGGAGTTCAAGACCAGCGTGGGCAACATGGCAAGACTGTGTCTCTACAACACATAAAAAAATGAGCCGGGTGTGGCGGCATGCACCTTGTAGCCCCAGCTGTTTGGAAGGTGAGGTGGAAGAATCACCTGAGTCCAGCAGGTCAAGGATGTGGTGAGCCATGATTGTGCCACTGTACTCCAGCATGGGTGACAGAGTGAAACTCTGACTCAAAAACAACAAAAAAAGCTGCAGAGACCAGTGTAGCGAACACTTGCCTTTGTACCTGAATGGGAGTAAGGGGAGAGGAATCTGGTGGTCTCAGAGGCTGGCAGCCCCTTTCACTGTGAATTTACAGCACAACACTCAGTGACCCTTCTGATTTGATATTTTTAACTTTCGGGACCAGGGAGCTCTCGAGAAGGGCTTTCTGATGCCCTCATGTCTTCTGTGTCCTCTG
>NW_007245169.1:0-731 GCF_000164805.1 Carlito syrichta | reverse complement strand
GGGAAAGAGGTCCCAGGCTTGTGCCTGGAGTTCCCAAAACATGGTCTATCAGCAGACATTCGGGTTGTGGCTTTGGGAGTCCGAGGTGGGGACCACCAGATTCTGGGAATTCGATACCAGCCTGGCCCATGTAGCAAGACCTAGTCACTGGCTGGAAGGCAAACACTGGAGTCGCATATGGTCACACCCATGGTCCTGGATACACTGGATGCAATGGCTCCATCCCAGGCTCCATCCCAGGGTATTCCTTTGCATCTCCCCCGCTGACAGGATGTGCAAGTCCAGACTGGGCACCGTGGCTAATGGCCGTCAGCCCCATGCCCTGGAAGGCTGATGAGGGAGGTTTACTGATCCCAGGGTTCGGAGACAAGCCCAGGCAACATGGCCAGACCTCGTCTTGGCAAGAGTTCCCCAAAATCGAGTCAGGCATGGTGGCATCTGGAGCCCTGTCTGCTCAGGGGCTGAGGTGGGAGAACAGACTGAGTCCCACAGGTCAAGGCCCCAGGAGCCATGATTGTGCCACTGTGCCCCAACCCTGCTGACAGAGACTTCAGTGACAACAAAAGATGCCTCCAATGTGCATCAGGACAGGCTTCCAGGGCTCTCCAGGGAATGATCCATGTTGGTGTTGGACAGTGGAGTGATCGGGAGAGGAAGGGGTTGTCCTCGCACCTGAAGGTGACAGACAGGGTGATCAGAACCTGGGCTGGCCGCAGTGCTACCAGACCGCG
>NW_007245168.1:0-739 GCF_000164805.1 Carlito syrichta | reverse complement strand
CCAGAGGATAGCCAGAGCCTGCAATTTTGAGGCTGGTGGTGAATGACGTTCATGTCCGTGGGCCCCAGCCTGGGTCAAAACCAGACCCTGTCTACAAAATATCAGAATTATACACAGATTTTCAACTATGCACAGTGTGTTCACAGGACGACTGGCTTTAGAGCCAGGAAAGATGGGATTGGGGAAGAAATGTCCCTGGGTGAGGGATGTGTCCCTGGCCTTTTTTGGCAAAAGGTCCTCATTGTTGAGTAGAAGGGTCGGCCTGCCTGGGGCATATATCTCCCCTCGTAGAGAGAACCAGCAAGAAAGCGGCCAGGAAGCCTCGGAAACTCCTGCACCAAAGGGTGTCAGCCATTGGGGTAGTTGTGACTGGAGTGTGCCGAGCATGGGCAACCTCATATGTGGGGGGGCGTGGGGGGAGGATTTAGGGAAGAAGGTTTGCAGGAGAATGGATTTCTTTGTTGACTTACATTTTCTTTCTTTCTTTCTTTCTTTCTTTCTTTCTTTCTTTCTTTCTTTCTTTCTTTCTTTCTTACTTTCTTCCTTCCTTCCTTTCTTCCATTCTTTCTTCCTTTCTTCCTATCTTCCTGCCTTTCTTCATTTCTTTCTTTCTTACTTTCTTTCCTTTCTTTTCTTTTCTTTCCTCACTATGTTGCCCAGGCTTCCCTTCAACCACCCAAATCGGAACATCCTCTCAGCCTTTGCCTACCAAACTACTGTGATCACAGGTTTGGTCCTC
>NW_007245167.1:0-985 GCF_000164805.1 Carlito syrichta | reverse complement strand
GTAGCTAACTAGTTACATCAGCTGACTTGCCACCTGGCTAGCTAGTGATGTCAGCTAGTTACATCAGCTGGTTAGCCAGCTGGTTAATGAGTTAAGTCACCTGCTTGATTCAGCTGGCTAGCCAACTGGCTAGCTGGTTAAGTCTGCTAGTTAATACAATGGCTATCCATCTGATAGCTAGGTAGATAGTTAATTCAGCTGGCTAGCCAGCTGGCTAGTTGGTGACATCAGCTAGTTAAATCAGCTGGCTAGCCACCTGGCTATGTAGGTAGCTAGCTAATTATGTCAGCTGGCTAGAGGGCTGGCTAGCTAGGTAAGTCAGTGAGTTAAGATAGATTTTTAGCTGGTTCGCTAGCTAGGTGGCTAGTAAGTTAAGCCAGCTCGCTAGCCGGTTGGCTATCGAGTTAAGTGAGATAATTATGTCAGCTGGTTAGCTGGCTGGCTACCTAGGTGTCTGGCAAGTTAAGTCGGCTGGTTAAAGGGCTGGTCAGTTAGGTTGCCAGCTAGTTAAACTGGTTGGCTATCCAGTTTACCAGCATGGTGGCTGGCTAGTTAAGCTGGCTGGCTATCCAACTGTCTAACCAGCTGGCTCGCTATTAAAGCTGGCTGGCTAGCCCGTTTGCAAGCCCGTTATTCAAGATAGCTGGCTGCCTAGCTTGCTAGCCTGCCAGTTAGCTAGCTAGTTAAGCCATCTGGCTAGTCATCTAGCCTACCAGCTAGCTAGTTAATTAAGTCAGCTGGCTAATCTGTTAGTCAGTCAACTACCTCCTCAGCTAGCTAAGTCAGCTAACTAGCTAGCTAGTTAAAGTCAGCTAGCTAGTCAGCTAGCTAGATAAATCAGCTAGCCAGCTAACTAGCCAGTTAGCTGGCTAGTTAAGTCAGTTGCCTAGACAGCTAGAGAGCTTGTTTGCTAGCAGTTATGTCAGCTACATAGCCAGCTAGCTAGTCAGCTAACTAGTTGTCAGCTACCAAATCAGATATTACT
>NW_007245166.1:5702-7842 GCF_000164805.1 Carlito syrichta | reverse complement strand
CAAGCAGTTAGCTCATTAACTGAATGGTTAAGTCAGCTGGTTGAGTCAACTAGCTAGCCAGTAAGAAAATGGGTTGAGTCAGATGGTTGAGTAGGCTAGCTAGCTAGTTAGCTAACGAGTTAAGTCAGCTGGATGAGGCAGATAGCTAGCTAGTGAGCTAATGAGTTAAGTAAGCTGGTTGAGTCAGCTAGCTAGTTTTTTAGCTAACGAGTTAAGTCAGATAATTAAGAAAGATAGCAATGCACCTAGATAACTGAGTAAGCTAACTGGATAACTAGCTGATTAAATCAGCTGGCTAGCCCGCTGGCTAGCTAGTTAGATCACTTAGTTGAGTCAGTTCACTGGCCAGCAGGATAACTAGGTAGTTAGGCTGTTAATTCACCTGGGAAGCCAGTGGGCTATGTAGGTAGGTAGCTAGTTAATTCAACTAACTAGCCATCCGGGGACTAGTTATGTGAGCTTAAGTCAGCTGGGTATCCAACTGTACAGTTAGGTGGCAAGCTAGTTAATTCTGCTGGCTAGCCAGCTGGCTACTTCGTTAAGTCAGCTAGTTAAGTCAGCTGGCTAGGCTGCTGGTTAGCTAGGTAGATAGGCAATTAAGTCAGATGGCTAGCTAGCTGGCTAACTAGTTAAGCCAGCTAGTTAAGCAAACTTGCTAGTCAGCTTACTAGCTAGGTAGGTAGCTAGTTATGTCAACTGTATAGCCAGCTGGCTAGATAGTTAAATCAACTATTTGGGTAAGCTGACTAGCATGCTTGCTAGTTAGGTAGCTTGTTATTTATTCAGCTAGCTAGACAGCTGGCTAGCTAGTTATGTCATCTAGTTAATTCAGATGGATAGCCAAGTGGCTAGCTGTGCAGCAAGCTAGTAAATTCACCTGACAAGAAAGCAGGCCAGCTAGTTAAGACAACTAGTTAGGACAGCTGACTAGCTAGGTAGTGACCTAGTTAAGTCAGTGTGCTAACCAGCTGGCTAGCTATTTATGTCAGCTAGTTAAGTCAGCTGGCTATACAGGAGCCTAGAGAGGTAGAGAACTAGTTAAGTCAGCTGGCTAGGCAGCTAGATAACTAGTTAATTCAGCTAGTTTAGTCACCTGGCTGGCCAGATGCCTAGCTCGTTAATCAACTAGCTCAGTCAGCTGACTAACCAGCTGGCTAGCTAGATAAGTCATCTCATTAAGTCAGTTGGCTAGCCAGCTTTCTAGGTAGTTAAAAAGCTAGTTAAGTCAGATGGTTAGACAGCTAGACAGCTGGCTAGCTAGTTATATCAGCTAGTTATTTCAGCTGTATAGCTAGGTAGCTAGCTAATTAAGTCAGCTAGTTGTCAGCTAGCTGGCTAGTTAAGTCAGCTAGATAAGTCAGCTAGCTAGCTATATATCTAACTAGGTATCTAGCTAGTTATTTCAGCTATTAAAATCAACAGGCTAGCTAGGTAATCTGCTAGTTACGTCAGCTAGTTAAGTCAACTGCCTAGCTGGGTAGCTAACTAGTTAAATCAGCTGGCTAGCCAGCTAACTAGCTATTTAGGTCACCTAGTTAAGTCAGTTCGCTAGTTAGCAGGATAGCTAGGTAACTAGATAGTTAAGTCAGCTGACAAGCATGAAGAATACCTATGTAGCTAACAAGTTACATCAACTGACTTGCCACCTGGCCAGCTAGTGATGTCATCTAGTTCCATCAGTTCGTTAGCCAGCTGGCTAATGAGTTAAGTCACCTGCTTGAGTCAGCTGGCTAGCCAACTGACTAGCTGGTTAAGTCTGCTAGTTAATACAATGGCTATCCATCTGATAGCTAGGTAGATAGCTAGTTAACTCAGCTGGCTAGCCAGCTGGCTAGTTGGTGACATCAGCTAGTTAAATTAGCTGGCTAGCCACCTGGCTACGTAGGTAGCTAGCTAATTATGTCAGCTGACTATAGGGCTGGCTAGCTAGGTAAGTCAGTGAGTTAAGATAGTTTTTTAGCTGGTTGGCTAGCTAGGTGGCTAGCAAGTTAAGCCAGCTGGCTGCTGGTTGGCTATCTAGTTAAGTGAGATAATTATGTCAGCTGGTTAGCTGGCTGGCTACCTAGGTGTCCGGCAAGTTAAGCCAGCTGGTTAAGTTCTGGTCATTAGGTTGCCAGCTAGTTAAACCGGCTGGCTAGCC
>NW_007245166.1:0-5682 GCF_000164805.1 Carlito syrichta | reverse complement strand
TTATATCAGCTAGTTATTTCAGCTGTATAGCTAGGTAGCAAGCTAATTAAGTCAGCTAGTTGTCAGCTAGCTGGCTAGTTAAGTCAACTAGATAAGTCAGCTAGCTAGCTATATATCTAACTAGGTATCTAGCTAGTTATTTCAGCTATTAAAATCAACAGGCTAGCTAGGTAATCTGCTAGTTATGTCAGCTACTTAAGTCAACTTCCTAGCTGGGTAGCTAACTAGTTAAATCAGCTGGCTAGTCAGCTAACTAGCTATTTAGGTCACCTAGTTAAGTCAGTTCGCTAGTTAGCAGGATAGCTAGGTAACTAGATAGTTAAGTCAGCTGGCAAGCATGAAGAATACCTATGTAGCTAACAAGTTACATCAGCTGGCTAGCCAACTGGCTAGCTGGTTAAGTCTGCTAGTTAATACAATGGCTATCCATCTGATAGCTAGGTAGATAGCTAGTTAACTCAGCTGGCTAGCCAACTGACTAGTTGGTGACATCAGCTAGTTAAATTAGCTGGCTAGCCACCTGGCTACGTAGGTAGCTAGCTAATTATGTCAGCTGGCTATAGGGCTGGCTAGCTAGGTAAGTCAGTGAGTTAAGATAGTTTTTTAGCTGGTTGGCTAGCTAGGTGGCTAGCAAGTTAAGCCAGCTGTTTTCTGGTTGGCTATCTAGTTAAGTGAGATAATTATGTCAGCTGGTTAGCTGGCTGGCTACCTAGGTGTCTGGCAAGTTAAGCCAGCTGGTTAAAGGGCTGGTCAGTTAGGTTGCCAGCTAGTTAAATCGGCTGGCTAGCCAGTTTACCAGCATGGTGGCTGGCTAGTTAAGCTGGCTGGCTATCCGACTGTCTAACCAGCTGGCTCGCTATTAAAGTTGGCTGGCTAGCCAGCTTGCAAGCCCGTTATTAAGATAGCCGGCTGCCTAGCTTGCTAGCCTGCCAGTAGCTAGCTAGTTAAGCCATCTGGCTAGTCATCTAGCCTACCAGCTAGCTAGCTAATTAAGTCAGCTGGCTAATCTGTTAGCCAGTCAACTACCTCCTCAGCTCATTAAGTCAGCTAACTAGGTAGCTAGTTAAAGTCAGCTAGCTAGTCAGCTAGCTAGATAAATCAGCTAGCCAGCTAACTAGCCAGTTAGCTGGCTAGTTAAGTCAGTTGCCTAGACAGCTCGAGAGTTTGTTTGCTAGCCAGTTATGTCAGCTACATAGCCAGCTAGCTAGTCAGCTAACTAGTTGTCAGCTAGCAAATCAGATATTACTTAGCTATCTAGTCAGCTATCAATTCAGCTAGCTGGTCAGCTAATTAGTGGACTCGCTTGCTTCCCATCAGGTAAACTAACTAGTCGGCTCCCTTGCCTGCCTACCAGTCAGCAAAGTTTTCGGCTCACTCACCAGCCAACAGGTCAACTAATTTGTCAGCTCGCTCACAAGCCAACAGGACAGCTAACTAGTCACCTTGCTCGCCAGCTGACTAGTTAAGTCAGCTCACCTGTTGTCTCAATTGCCATCCAACTAGTTAAGGCAGCTCACCTGTCGGTTCACTTGATGGCCAGATAGTTAAGTCGGCTCACCAGTCAGCTCATTCACTGGCCAACTTGTTAATTCTTCTGAACAGTCAGCTTATTCACCAGCCGACTATATTCGGTTGACCAGTGAGCTCATTCACCAGCAGATGAGTTAAGTCAGCTGACCAGTCGGCTCAATCGCAGGCCAACTAGATAAGTCAACACACCTGTCGGCTCACTCGGTGGCCGACAAATTAACTCAGCTAACCAGTGTGCCGAATAGCCGGCCAACTAGATAAGTCAGTTAACCAATAGGCCGACTAGTCGACCCACTTGTAAAGTGACAAGTTAGCTCAGCTAATTAATTGGCCGACAAGTTAGGTCACCTAACTAGTTGGCCAACTAGTCAGCAGACTAGATTGGTCAGGAAACCAGCAGGCAGCAAGTTAACCTTGTTAACTAGTGAGCCAACTCGTTAGTCATCTAGTTAATCCAGCTAATTAGTCGACCGACTAGTCGGCTTATTGTTAAGCCAGCTAACAAGCCTGTCGAGTAGTCAGCCAACACGTTAAATCAGCTATGTTTTCTGCCCACTCATCAGTCAAAAATTTAAGTCACCTTGATAACTCGTTAACCAACTGGTTAAGACAGATAGTTAACTCAATTACCAACGAGTAAAACAGTGAGCTAACTCATTAACCAACTCATCAAGTCAGCTAGCTATCTTGTTATCCAACTAGTTAAGTAACTACCTATGTCAGCTAGTTAACTTGCTAGCTAAGTCAGCTAGCTTACTAGAGAGATACATATTTAAGTCAGCTACTTAAGTCTGCTACCTAACTAGCTACCTATTTATTAAATCAGCTAGTTATTCAGCTAGTTAACTAGTTCTCTAACTATTTAATTCAGGTAGTTAAGTCAGCTAGCTAACTAGATAAGTTAGCCAGTTAAGTCAGCTAGCTAAATAGTTAAATGAGCTACCTAAGTCAGTTAGTTAAGTCAGCTTTTTAAATTAGTCAGCTGGTTAAGACAGCTAGCTAGATAGTGAGCCAATGGTTTATATCAGCAGATTGAGTCAAGTTGTTATCTAGTTAACTAATGGGTTAAATGAGCTGGTTGAGTCAGCTAGCTAACTAGTGAGCAAATGGGTTGGGTCAGCTGCTTGAGTAGGTTAAATAGCTTGTTAGCTAACGAGTTATGTCAGCTGGTTGTGTCAGCTAGCTAGCTCCTTATCTAACGAGTTAAGTCAGATGACTAAGTCACCTAGCTAGCACATTGTATACTGAGTAAGCTAACTAGTTAGATAACTGGATGTCAGCTAGCTAGCAAGTCAGCTAACTATTTAAGTCAGCTTGCTATCTAGGTAGCAAGCCAGTTAAGTCAGTTAGTTAAGTCAGCTGGCTAGTCAGCTGGTTAGCTTGGTAGTGAGCTAGTTGTCAGTTAGCTAGATAGCTGGTTAGCTGCTTAATTCAGTTAGCTAAGAGAACTGGCTAGCCAACTTTCAAGGTAGTTAACTAGATAGTTAAGTCAGCTAGATAGTTACCTGGCTAGCTAGTGATTTCAGTGAGTTAAGTCAGCTGGCTAGCCAATGGGCTAGCTGGTTAAGACAGCTAGTTTAGTCAGCTGTCTAGCCAGCTGACTACATAGGTAGACAACTAGATAAGTCAGCATGATAGCCAGCAGACAAGCTGTTCAATGCACCTAGTTAATTAAGCTTGCTAGCCAGTTAGCTAGGTAGTTAGCAAGTTAGTAAATTGGGCTGGCTAGCCTGCTTGCAAACTTAAGTCAGCAAGGTTAGTCAGCTGGCTAGCCAGCTGGCTAGATACGTAGTCATCTAATTTAGTCATCTGGCTAGCCAGCTGACTAGCTGGTTAAGTCAGCTAGATAAGTTGGCAACCAGCTGGCTAACTAGTTAAGTCAACTCATTAAGTCAGTTGGCTATCCAGCTGGTTAGGTAGTTGAAAAGCTAGTTAGTTCAGAAGGCTGTGCATCTGGGTAGCTATGTATTTCAGCTAGTTAAGACAGCTGGATAGCTAGGTAGGTAGATGCGTAAGTCAGCTAGTTAAGTCAGCTTGCTAGCTAGTTAAGTCAGCGAATTTAGTCAGATGACTTGCCAGCTGGCTAGCTGAGTAGCTACTTAGTTAAGTCAGGTGGCTAGACAGTGAGCTAGCTAGTTAACTAACATGGTTATGTCATCTCACTAGCCAGCTGGTTAGCTAGGTAGCTAGGGAAGTAAGTCAGCTGGCAAGCCAGCAGGCTATGTAGGTAGCTAACTAGTAAACTCAGCTGGGTGTCCAGCTGGCTAGCTAGGTAGCTAAGCTGTTAGGTCAGCCTGCTAGCCAGCTGGCTAACTAGTTAAGTCACCTAGTTAAATCAGCTGGCAAGACAGATAGCTAGCTAGTTAGCCAGATTGTTAAGTCAGCTGTCTAGCGTGCAGGATAGCTATTTAAGTCACCTGGTTAAGTCAGCTGGCTAGCTGGGTAAATTGCTACATAAGTGAACTGGCTAGACAGCTGTCTAGCTGCTTAAGTCAACTAGTTAAATCAGCTGGCTAGCCACTTGGCTAGCTATATAGCAAGATAGTTAATTCAGGTGACTAGAAAGCAGTCCAGCTATTTACGTCAGCTAGTGAAGTCTGCTGGGTAGCCAGCTGGCTAGCTATGTAGCGAGCTAGATAAGTCAGTTGACTAGCCAGCTGGTTAGCTAATTAAGTAAGCTCGTTTAGTCAG
This sequence comes from Carlito syrichta, assembly GCF_000164805.1. NCBI lineage: Eukaryota > Metazoa > Chordata > Mammalia > Primates > Tarsiidae > Carlito > Carlito syrichta. The sequence goes on along the minus strand of NW_007245166.1, from coordinate 1,461 downwards.
CTGTCTAGCCAGTTGACTAGCAGGATAAGTCAGCTAGTTAAGTAATCTGTCATCCACGTTACTAGCAAGTTAAATCAGCTAATTAAGTCAGGTTGCAATCAGCTGGCTAGCTAGTTATTTCAGCTAATTAAATCAACTGGCTAGCTAGGAAGCCAGCTATACTCGTCAGCTAGTTATGGTAGTTAGGTAGCTAGTTAAGTCAGTTTCTTAAGTCAGCTGGTTAGCTAGATAGCTTGCTAGATAGCTAGCTAGTTAAGACAGCTAGATAAGCCAGCTGACTAGTTAGGTAGCTAGCTAAGTCAGCTATTTAAGTCAGTTTGCTTGCTACTTAATTCAGCTAGTTAAGTCATCTGGCTTGCCAGCTGCCGAACTGGATACCTACCTAGTTAACTCAGCTGACTCGCCCGTTATATAGCTAGTTAAGTAACTTATTTAAGTCAGCTCACTAGCCAGCTGGTTACCTGGGTATTTAGGTAGTTAACTCAGCTGGCAAGCCAGCGGGACACATAGGTAGGTAGCTAGTTAAGTCAGCTGGCTATCCAGCTGGCTGACTAGGCACGTAAGCTGTTAAGTCAACCTGCTAGCCAGCAGGTTAGCTAGTTAAGTCACATAGTTTAAGCAGTTGACTAGACAGCTGGATACCTAGGTATCTAGATAGTTAAGTCAGTTGTCTAATCGGCTGCCTAGCTAGTTAAGTCACCTAGGCAATTCAGCGGTCTAGACAGCTGGCTCACTAGGTAGCTTGTTAATTAAGTCAGCTGACTAGACAGCTGGCTAGTGAGTTAAGTCACCTAGTTTACTTAGCTGGTTAGCCAGCTTGTTAGGTATATAATAAGCTAGTTAATTCACCTGACTAGCAATCAGGCCAGCTATTTAAGTCAGCTAGTTAAGTCAGCCGGCTCTCCAGCTGTCTAGCTCTGTATCGAGCTACTTAAGTCAGTTAACTAGCCAGCTGGCAAGCTAACTAAGTCAGTTAGGTAAGTCAGCTGACTAGCCAGCAAGTTAGCTAGGTAGAGAGCTAGGTAAGACAGCTGGCTAGCCAGCTGGCTAACTAGTTAATTCAGCTAGTTGAGTCAGATGGCTAGCCAGCTGGCTAGCTGGTTGAGTCAACTAGTTATGTCAGGTGACTTGCCAACTGGGTAGCTAGGTAAGAAGCTAGTTAAGTCAGCTGGCTAGTCAGCTGGCTAGCTATTAAAATCAGGTAGTTAATTGAGCTGGATTCCCAGCTGGTTAGCTAGGTAGTTAATTAGTTAAGTCAGTTGGGTAGCCAGATGGCTATCTGGTTAAGTCAGCTAGTTAGTTCAGCTGGCCAGGCAGCTGGCTTGCTAGTTAACACAGCAAGTTAAGTCAGTGGGCCAACCCACTGGCCAGCTAGTTAAGTCAGCTAGTTAAGTCAACAGCTTCGCTAGGTATCTAGCTAGATAAGTCAGTTAATTTAGTCAGTTGGCTAGCCAGCTACCT
>NW_007245165.1:0-404 GCF_000164805.1 Carlito syrichta | reverse complement strand
ATATAAGTAAAAGTATATAAGTAATAAACAAAAGAATATCTCATTGCAGTCTTGCTTTAACTGTGGTCAAGTCATACACATTAGCAGAGATTGTTTTATTAAGCAAGGTATAGCTAACTTACATGGCACACTGTCACCATTTACTGGGTCTATTCGACTAGACTAAAAACTTTGAGTTCCAATTGCCAAAAAGGCTTTCATTAAGCTAGAGAATGCCTATCTAAATTTCATAAAACATGGTAATCCTTTAAATCAACAACGAGCCACCCCTGGGAGTACAGGACTGAACTTGTGTTCCTCCACCACAATATTAACTCTGGATGTTCCAGTAACCCCAATTCCTGTGGGAGAAGGACCCTCTCCCAGAAGGAATAGTGGGTGTAATATTAAGCAGAAGTTCCTTG
>NW_007245164.1:259633-272212 GCF_000164805.1 Carlito syrichta | reverse complement strand
GAGGTTGATATTTAGAGCTTTTAGGAATCACCACACTGCTCTCCACAGAGGTTGCACTAGTTTACACTCCCACCAACAGTGTAGAAGTGTTCCCCTTTCATCACACCCTCTCCAGCAATTGTTATTTTTTGAGTTATTGATAATTGCCATGCTGACTGGAGTTAGGTGGTATCTCAGTGTGGTTTTGATTTGCTTCTCCCTGATGATTAGTGAGATAGAACAGTGAATCCTTTGATAGCTCAGTTGGTAGAGCAGAGGACTGTAGTGGACAAAAACAAATTTTAATGTTCACTGACTGTGGTATGTTTTCCCTGAGACCCACCCTCAGCTACCACTGTATATGAAGATGAAATGTGTATGTGTGTGTACTTCCTGAGTCCAAGATACAGTGAAAACAATGAGGAGCACAGAGAAAAATAGTTTGAAATAAGAATTTAAAAAGTTAACAAACGCTGAAAAATGACATCAGAAATCAAAGTAAAAGTTAGAACACATACACATATACTCACCCCCCAAAAATGGAATAACAGCAAGGCGAAATAAATCAAATAACAAAAAAATGAGGAAGACCAAGCACACACACACACACAAATGTCTAGCACAGAATGAGTGGAGGGGAAAGCAAAGGAATTTCAGATTGAAATCTCAAGCATTTAATGACACATACATTAAACTAAAGAAATAAAATTAAGACAAGAACAATAGACCAAAACCAATTAACAACATATATCTGAAAGATAAACACCCGATCATTCACAAACACACATAAACCAAAACAAAAACAAAAGAAGAAAGAAAAAGATAAAGAAAAGGAAAGAAGAAATAAAAGGGGAAAATTCCGATCAAGCCCTCACATACATATGAATGTGCAATGGAAAAATATTTTTTAAATAGATGAACCAACCAACTAACAAGCCAAATTTTTTATTATGAAGAGGTGGAGTACAATTCAGGGTCAAGTATGCAAATGTGCGTTATGCAGTTACTCTTGCTGACGTGGTCCCGCAACCCCTGGCATTTTCCCACTACTGCCAATCTCTTTTTTATAGTTTTATAATAAATGTTCAAGGTATGCTTATGGCTGAGAACATATGTTACTCAGTTCTTTCTTTCTGTGAGAAATCACTCAGCACTATTGACTCTGTCCATCCAAGTTGCTACCATGATCATAATTCTATTCTTCTTTATGGGTGCATAATATTCCATTGTGTGTATGTATCAAATATTTTTATTTCAGTTCTTTTTTTATAGGTAGCAAGTCAGTTTCATGTTTTTGCTATTGTGAATGTTGCTGCAATAGACACATATGTGCAGGTATCTTTCTTTTCTTTTTTGAGTTGGAGTCTCACTCTGTCACTCAGACTGGAGTGCAGTGGCTGCTCCCGGCCACTGCATCCTCCATCTGGTGGGCTCCAGCTTTCCTTTCGCCTCGGCATTCCAAGTATCTGGAACTTTAGGGATGCGATACCACATCCAGATGATTTTTGATTTATTGTAGAGAGAAGACCTGGCCAACTTGCCCAGGAGGGTCTCAAACATGCAGTCTCAGACAATCCAAACACCTTGGCCTTACAAAGCATGGGATTACAGGCTGAGTCACCAAATCTGGCCAAAATATGTTGTTTGTTGTGTTATGGATGATGAAAATCCTGACTGAAGTTAAGTGGTATCTCAGTGGGATTTTAATTTGCATTTTTTTAATGTCTAGTGAGGCCTAGAATTTTTTCATGTATCTGTTATATCTTATTTTGTCTTTTTTTGAGAAGTGTCTTTCATATCTTTTGCCCACTTTATAATGGGCTTTTAGATGCCTTTTCAGCACATTTGCATTCCCTTTAGATTTTAGATGTTCAACCTTTGTCAGATTTACAGTTGGTAATTTTTTTCCCAGTCTGTGTGCTGTCTTCCCGCTTTCTTGATTGTTCCTTTTTTCTTTAATTTAAAATTTTTATTTTCAAATTGTGTGGTACAATTAAGGATGAGATATAAAAATATTCATCACGCATGTACCCTTGTTAATGAGGTGTGCCCTCTTTCCCAGATTCCCACTACTGCCAATCCCACCTGCTTGGCCACACCCAACTCCTGGCAGTTTCTGGAGCTCTCAATACTTTTCATACAGTATTATAATAGTTGTTCAAGATCCATTTATGAGTGAGAACATAAGATACTCAGTTCTTTTATTCTGTGAAACATAACTCAGTATTATAGACTCTAAGTCCATTCAGGTTGCTGCGAATTTCATGATTTTGTTTTTCTTTATGACTTTGTAATATTCCATTGTGTATATGTATATATTTGCTTTACATTTTTTTCATTTTAACATTGTGGGGTACAATTCATGGTTAGGTATACACATATTCATTGTATAGGTCACATTGATGATGAGGTGTGCGTCCATTCCCCAGGCAGGTCTCTGTTATTGTCAATCCCACCTCCCTGCCCCCCTCATCCCTCAGTTTCCGGTGAATGTCAATTCTTTTATTATACTATTACAGTCATTGCTCAAGGTCCACTTATGAGTGAGAACATGTGATGCCTAGTTCTTTGTTTCTGTGAAAGATAATTCAGTATTATAGTGTTTAATTCAATCCGGGGTGCTGCGAAGTCATGATTTTGTTCTTCCTTATGGCTGCCTATTATTCCATTGTGTATGTGCATCACATTTTTTCCAGTCCTCTTTTGGTGGGCAGCACAATTGGTTCCATGTTATTGCCATTGTGAACAATGCTGCAATAAAGAGATGTGTGCAGGTATCTTTTTCATAGAGAGATTTGAGTTTTTCTGAATATATTACCAGTAGGGGGATTGTGGGGTCATATGGAAGGTCAATTTTTAGAAATTTTAGGAATAGTCACATTGTTTTCACAAAGATTGTACTAGTGTCTCCTTCCCACCAACGGTGTAGATGTGTTCCCTTTCTCCACATCCTCTCCAGGACTTATTATTTTTTGAGTAATTGATGATGTCTATTCTTACTGGACTTAGGTGGTATCTCAGTGTAGTTTTAATTTCATATCTTTAATGACTAGTGAGGCTGTATCTGCTGGCTGCTCATATGTATTCTTTTGAGAGCTATCTATTCATATATTTTGCCCACTTGGGGTTTTTCTGTTTGCTTGTTTATTTACTTTTCAGCACTTTTGAGTTACTTGTATATCCTAAATGTTAGGCCTTTATCAAACATAGAGTTGGTAAATATTTTTTCTCAGTCTGTGGGATGTCTCCCTTTCTGTTGATGGTTTCTTGGCTTTGGAAAAACCTGTTTGTTTGAGGAGGTCCCACTTGTCTGTCTTATCTCTTATGGCATGGGCACATTGGATTTTGATCAGGAACTGGTTGTCAGTTCCAATTTCCATAAGAGTGTCCCCTGCATTGTCTATGGTTCTTATAGTTTGAGGCTTTATATTTAGGTGTGTGAGCCATTTAGAGTTGACTTTTCTGTATTGGGATAGGTAGGGTTCCTGTTTCAATAATTTGCATGTGGTCAGCCAGTTTTTCCAGGACCATTTAATAAATATGTTCTCCTCTCCCCAGTGGTTGGTGATGGAGGTTTTGTTGAAGACGAGTGGGTTTAGAAATTGAGGTTTTGATTCTGCAATCTCAATTCTATTCTATTGGGCTGTATGCCTGTTCTACCAATATCAGGCTGTTTTGATTATTATAGCTTTATAATGAAGTCTGGGAGTGTGGTTCCTCCTGCTTTTTGTTTGTTTGTTTGCTTGTTTACTCTGTATTGTTTTGGTTATTCTTGGTTGTTTATGTTGCCATATGAATTACTCTTTTGCTGTTGCTTAGTTACTGAATAATGCTGCTGGTAACTTGATGGGTATTGCATTAAATCTGTAGATTGCCTTAAGTAGAATGAACATCTAAATAATGTTGAATCTTCCAATCTGTGAGCATGGAATATTTTTCTACTTCTTTGTGTCATCTTTAGTTTCCTTGAGCAGGGAAGGGGTGTTTTCATTGTAAAAGTCTTTCACGTCTCTAGTTATGAAGATGCCAGTGTATTTCATTTTTTGCGTGGCTATTGTGAGTGTGATTGCGCTTTTTATTGGGTTTCTGTTGGTTATTTTTGGTATATGAAAATGTAATTGTCTTTTGAACACTTATTTTACACTCTGGGACTTTGCCAAAATCCTTTATTAATTCAAGGATGTTTTGGGGTTTTTGAGGTGTAGAATCATATCATCTGCAAAGAGGGATAACTTCATTTCCTCTTTTTCTATTTGGGTACTCTTGATCAATTTCTCTTCTCTGATTACTAAGCTACAACTTCCAAAACTTTGTTGAACAGGAGGAGTGAGAGTGGGCATACTTGTCTTGCTCCAGTATTCAGGAGAAATAGTTCCAATTTCTGTCTAATTAGTAGTATGCTGGCAGTGGGTTTCTTGTAGATGGCTGTTACTATTTTGAGTTATGTTCCATCTATTCCTAGGTGTTAGAGAGTTTTTATCAAGAAGGGGTGATGGATTTTATCAAAATATTTTCTGCATCACATGATATAATCATGTGGTTTTTGTTTTTACATCTGTTGATGTGTTTAATCACTTTTCTGGTCTTATGAATGTTGAATACACCTTGTATCACATGAATGAAGCCCTATGTGTGGTGGATAATTTTTGAGATATGTTGTTGAATTTTGTTTGCTCGGATCTTGTTGAGAATTTTGTCATCTATATTTATCAAGGTTATTAGGTGTAGTTCTCTTTCTTTGTTTTTATTCTGGCTTGGGTATCAATGTGATGTACACTTCATAAAATGATTTGGGGGAGTTCCACCATTCTCAATCACCTGGTATACTGTCAATGGGATTGGCATCAGTTTCTCCAGTATGTTTTGTAGAATTCTGTTGGAAAGCCACCAGGTCTAGGTCTTTTTATTATATATAGTTTTCTTATGACATAGTCAATTTCCTTGATTGTTTTACTCTATTTAGGTCTTTATTTTTTTTTGAGCTGGAGTCTCACTCTGTCACCCAGACTGGAGTGCAATGGCCACTTCCAGCCACTGCAGCCTCGACCTGCTGGGCTCCAGCAATCCTTCCACCTAAGCCTTTCAAGTAGCCGGAACTACAGACACACGCTACCACACCTGGCTAATTTTTTAATTTTATTGTAGAGATGAGGTCTCGCCTGCCCAGGCGGGTTTTGAACCCATGGTCTCAGGCAATCCACTCACCTCAGCCTCCCAAAGACATGGGATTACAGGCTGAGCCACTGAGCCCGGTTTATTTATTGTCCTAATTTCTTCTTGCTTCAACCTGGGGTGGTTGTACAATATCAGAAAGTCCTCCATTTCCGTTAGGTTTTCAAGTTTGTTTCCATAAAAGTGTGTATAGTAGTCTCTGCTAATATTTTGTATTTCTTCATGGTCAATTTTGACTTGATTTTTTGCGTTTCTGATTGGGTTTACTTGGGCTTTTCCCCTCTTTTTTTGTTCAGTCTGACTAGGGGACCATCAATCTTGTTTACCCTTTGAGAGAACAGGCTTTTTGTTTCAGTGATCTTCTTGTATTATCTTTTTGACTTCTATGTCCCAGATTTGGGATTTTATTTTGTCATCTGGATTCTTCTCCTGAAGTCAGAATTTTGGTTGTATTACTTTTCCATTTTCCGTAGGTAACTTATTAAGCCGTTAACTTGTGATCTTTCCATTTTCTTCATATATTTTCGTAGAGATATGAATTCCCCTCTTACTAGTGCTTTCATGGATTTTATTTTGTTTCCAGGTATCCTTTGTGACTGTTTTGTGCTTCATGTTGACTCAGGAGTTGTGTAGCATCATGCTGTTTTTTTGTCCGTTTTTGTGGGGTTGTGGGGAACTTTGTTGGTGTAGATATTTGTTATTATTCCACTGTGGTCTGAAAAGGTGCATGGCGATTTTCGCTATTATGAAATTAGTTTATGTGTTATTTATGACCAAACATGTGATCAATCGTGGAGTATGTTACATGTGGTGATGAGCAGAATGCATATTATGTGGTCATTGGACGGAGTGTTCTGTAGGTATCAACTAAGTCTATTAGGTCAAGGGTCACACTGAGGTTCCAGATCTCCTTGCAGATTTTGTGTCTTGATAATCTGTCTAGGGTTGTGCGTGGAATATTAAAGTCCCCAGCTATGATACTGTTAGAGTCACTCTCATTTTAAGTTTGTCAAGAAGACGCTATATGAAAGTTGGTGTTCCTAAGTTGGGTGCATATATGTTGAGGACGTATATATTTTGATTATGGATTGAAACTTTTATCATTAAATAGCGACCGTCTGTATCTGTTTAAATATTTATGGCTTAAAGGGTATTTTGTCTCTATTTAAGATCACATCTCCTGTTTTCTTTTGTGTTCTGTTCGCCTGAAATTTTGCTTCCCTTACTCTTTGAGTCTGTGAGAGCCCTTTTTGGTGAGATAAGTCTTGTGGAGACAATATGTTGTTTCCCTATGATATTGTATCCATTTTGCTATTCTATGTCATTTCAGTGGTGTATTTAGTTCATTCACAGTCAGGCTAGTTAATGAAATGTGAGAGTTTATCCATGTCATAAAGTTCTTATAGAGTTGTTTTCATTCCTGTTTGTTTGTTTTCTTTCTTTTTTGTTGTTGGGTTGATTCATGAGTGTTTTCCATCTTTTTCCTGCACTCTTGTGAAGAACTTTGTCATTCCTTTTTCCATTACTTTGTGTTAATACTTTCTTAATTGTTTCTTCTTTAGCTGATGTAGAAGGAGCATAAGTTCTTAGGGATTGAATATCTGGGAAAGATTTTCAATCTCCCTCACTGATGAAGCTTAGTTGGGTAGGTTATTCTTGGTTGAAATTGTTCAAGAACTTTGAAGATTGAACTCTAAGCTCTTCCAGACTGAAATGTTTCTCTAGATAAATCTGCTGCTATTCTATCTGGTCTTCCTGGTGGGACGTTTGACCTTTATTTCTTGCTGCCTTTCGCCTTTTTTTAATGACTACTTTGTTTATGCAAATTACTATTTGTCTATGCTTGGTCTTCTCAGTTGTAATCTCTCAGGGGTTCTCTGAATTTCGTGTGTTTGAATGGCTGCATCACTGATGAGAAGATGACAGTTTTCTTGAAGAATATCATGGAATGTTTGTTCCAGAATGTTCTCTCTCTCTCTCTCAGAAAGTCCAATTACTCTCAGGTTTGGGCTCTTAAAGTAATCGCTCATCTCTTGAAGTTTTTGTTCTGCTTTTAAAGCTTCTTTTCTATGTTTTTGACATTTTGGATTAGTTTATATTTTTGTCCTCAAGCTCTGAGATTCTTTCTTCTGCTTGGTTAATTCTGCTTTCCATGCTTATCAGTTGGTTTCTTATTTCATTTGCAGTATTCTTTACTGCTCCAATTACAGTTATCACCACCAACATTTTTCCTCTTGTCTCTTCTAAATTCTGTTTATTCTCTGTATTAATGTCTGGATATCTGGGTTTGTAGTTTGAGATTAGTCATTCTGGTGTCTCTTTATTTTTTGCATCGTGAAGTCTGTTTTCTCGGTGTCTGATCTCCCAGGACTATGTGTGATGCCTATATTCTTCTTTTAGTTTTTCTGCATTTTTGTAGATTTTACTTTCCCCCATTTTCCCTTCTTCTTTAATTATTTTTAATTCTATTTAAAAAATAGATGAGCTAACAAGCGAGTAGATTTATTTTTACAAATTAAAAATAATCAAAAATAAAAAAAAAGAAAAAAGAATACCCTGTCCTCTTGTGACAGGTTCTGTAATTCTTTCTCTTTTCTACTCTATTTTGCAGAGCTTCCACTTCATTTACTCTCTCCCCAGTTTTCAGAGAAGGGTAAGACGAAGGACAGTGAGAGTGGGTGTGTGTGCAGTCTGTCCTTCTCACTCCCATATGGTCAGAAAGATCTCCTCTGACGGGGAGGTGAGGAATTGTCTCTGACTCAGATATGTACTCTTGGAGGGTGCCCTAATCAGGCCTATCCTGGAATGCAGTTCTCCTATTGCAACTGATGTTCAGACTCTGACTGAGTTTGTACCTCTCAGTTGCTTCCCAACTCTATGGGTCTGATGTTCAGAGAATTGCTGGGAAGCAGGGGGGCATGGATCAGTCCTGAACTCATCACCGATCTCTTTAGAGATTTTCCTCATCCTTTTCTGGCCACACTTTTTGACCCGCAGCTGGTTTATGTTAGGGGTGTGGTGCTTGGGACTCAGCAATCATCAGTTCCCTTTGAAGTCTGTGCTTTCAGGATTTTCCCTCAGGGTCATGGTCAACCCTTGAGTAATTGATCTGCCAGTTACAGAGATAGTGTCTTTTGCTCCATGGTGAACAAGTCAAAGCAATTTCTTCTCCATTTTCAAGATGGCAGTAGGGTGCCCCTCTCATCTTCTCTGGTGAGAGTCTGCCTCTGGGCTCTCTCCTCAGCCCCTGCTGCCTGTGTCTGGGCAGGTATTGAAGTGGTGAGGAAAACCTGGAGCTGGTAGTCTCTCCTCATTGCTCCCTCACCGGAACATTTTCCCATATAAAAAAAATATTGCTCAACTTCTGCAACCTAGGAAGTGCCAGGGACAAAACAGTGTAGCTGCATTGCCAACTGCTGCCCCAGAGGGGCCCTGACCACTTGCTCACGAGCCCCCACATTGTCAGTCTCTCCCAGCATTTCCTTCCCAGCAAAGATTTTGTTGTTTTTAAAAAATGGTGCTCAGCTTCTGCTACCTGGGAATTGTTAGGTTCCAAACTGAGCAGCTATTTTCTTCATTTCCATTATTATGGTCTGGCTTCCAACTGAGACTTCATGTGAGTGACTTTAATGCCCATATTTCTACAAACATTCTGATCATAGTTCTTGTGTATCCCGTAAAAAGACTGAAGTTCATTTGTCTGCTCTTCTATTTACTTCCTGAGCCCTCTACAGACTCATCTGTCACCTCTATACTTGCATTTATCTTTAAAAAATTTACTTCCTCCCCATCACCCCAGTTCCAAAACTACAAAAACATTGTAGGCAATTGTTACAAGGGAACTTCATTTCACAGTCCCTCACACAGTCTATGATGGCTTAAACAGCCATAATAAAATGTCATTGACTATGAGAATTAAATATATAAAATTAATTTTATCAATGTTCCAGTTGCTGGGATGTACAAGATTATGATGCTACATAATATAGGTTGTCATGAGAGGTATTTCCCTGGTTAATGATTAAGGACTATCTCTTCTATAATGTAACTACCAACTCATATAATCCCAAAGAGAAAGAGGGAGAGCAGAGGGAGGGAGAAAAAAGAAAGAGATAAAGAAATATTCATTTTAAAGCTAACAATATTTTCATACTAGAATTTTTCAATTAGTGTTCATTTAACCTTAATTACCTCACCTCCAAAATTATTTATCTAAGTACATTTGTATTTTGAGAAGGACTTCCATATAGGAATGCTGTGAGAATATAATTATGTCCATAGTAAGCCTTTTATTTTAATTTTTGTGAAGCATATTCATATATGTATCAAGAAAAAGAGCATCCTCTTCATCCTCTTCAAACATCCAAAGATTTCTGAAGGCAGAGTTGCAATATTGTTCTCACAGAACGGGCACTTCCCATCACAGGGGAAGTATTTAAAGTCTGGCATATTCTGGGAAGTTGGGGACACTTCCGTTTCCTTTCCTCTTTACTCTCCTTACTCTGGAACAGTTTTCTGATTACTATTTCTTACATTCAAGTAAACATCTTCTCTTTTCTACGTGTGAAGACCCAACATCACCTTCTTCATTGAATCCATTCATCTGGAAGCAGAACATGACAGCACTTGAGAAATATCCAGTTCTCACCTGTTGTACTTTCTCAATATCAGTTTCCTCAGAAGAAAATTGATATTGTTGAGGATTATCATGCATATCCTCCTTACTTGTTCCTTTGTGTCCCTGAATATTCAGTTATGTTAGTCTACTTGCCTCAAATATTTAGTAAGATGCAATTCCTACTTCAGGTAATAGGTCAAAATTGTTTTCTTAGATTCTTTTTGGTTTTTGCCCCTAAATGTAAATATTTTCTTATTTTCTTGTGCGCATGTTCATTTATTTATTTATTTATTTATTATCTAAAGATGTGGTGTACAATTCAGCATTAGGTATACATATAGGCATCAAACAGGTGATGCTGTTCCCCATATTTCCTGGTTTGAGATCAGGTACCCAAATTGATGTTTTGTGCTCCTTCTCCCCCTTTCAGTGTCTCACCATGGAATACCCTGCCTTATTATATAATGGTACATGTTCATGGTATGTTTATAAATGAGAACATGTGGTAGTCGGTTGTTTGAGTCTGTGACAACTCACGGGGTGTTATAGACACTAAAGCTATCCAAATTATGTGAAGTTCATAATTTTGTTATTCTTTATGTTCGCATAATAGTTCATCGTGTATGTATACCACTTTTTTTTTTTTTAAATCCAGACCAGTTTCAATGGGCAGCATGGTTGATTCCATGGTTTTGTTATTGTAAATAGTGGTGCATATTTCTATAGTGATTTTAGTTTCTCCAGGTATATTCCCAGAAAGGGGATGGTTGGATCATTTGGAAGGTCAATTTCTAGTTCTTTTAGGATTCACGGCATGTTTTCCATAGATGTTAAACTAGTTTACATTCTCAACAACAGTGTACAAGTGACCCTTTTCACCACATCTTTGTCAACTTCTGTGTTTGTTTGTTTTATTAAAGAGAGCCATTCTTAGTGGAGTTAGGTACCTCAGTGAGGTTTCTATTTGCATTTTTTTGTTGATTAATGATATTATTTTTTTATGTCTTTTGCCTACCTGTATATATTATTTTGAGAAATGTCTATTTATGTCTTTCCCCCCTTTTTTATTGAATTTGAGTATCACTCTGTCGCACAGAACTCATGGCCTCCCCGGTGTCAGTCTGCTGAGTTCTGGTAATTCTTTCACCTCTACCTTTCAAGTAGCCAGAACTACAGACACATGCCCCCACCCTTGGCTATTTTATTATTGTAGAGATAAAATCCCACCAAATTGCTTAGGCTCTCTTGTACCTATGAGTTTAGGCAATCCACTTGCTTTGACCTCCAAAATTGCTGGGATTACAGATTGAGTCATTGAGCCTGGCTTTTCTTTAATGGGGCTTTTTGTTTATAACCTTTCAAATCATTTGAGTTCTTTGAAATCCCTGGATGTTAGGCTTTTGTCAGATATGCAGTAGCAAATATGCTTTGACATTCTGTGTGATGTATTCTAGCTCTCTTGATGGTTTCTTTTGCTTTACAGAAGCTCTTCATTTTGATGAGGTTCTTGTCAATTGTATCTCTTCTGGCATAGCTTTTTAAAGTTTTGGTCAGGAATTGGATGACTATTCCAAATTTCATAAGGGTGCCTTCTGTTTTTTCGAAGAGTCTAAATAAGTAAGCTTTTAAATTTGCATCTATGATTCATTTAGAATTGATTTTTGTGTTGACTGGTAGGTAGGTGTCCTGCTTCATTCTTCTGTATGTGGTCAGACAGTGTTCTCAGCACAATTTGCTCAATAGATTCTCCTTTTCCCAGTGATTATTTCTGGAGGCTTTGTTGAAGATGAGTTTTTTGATAAATTGAGGTTTTGCTTCTAGAATCTCTATCCTGCTTTTGGTCTATATATCTGTTCTTGTAATAGTACCAGGTTGTTTTGGTTATTGAAATCTTATTATAAAGTTTAAAATCCGGAGATGTTATCTGTCCAACTATGTTTATTTTGCTAAGGATCGTTTTGGCTGTCCAAGGTCAAGTATGTTTTCATACGAATATCTGTATTGTTGTTTTAGGTATGAGAAGTATTATATTGGTAATTTAATGGGTGTAGCATTGAATTTGTGGATTGTCATTGGTTGGATGGACTTTACAACAATGTTGATTCTTCCAGTTAATGCACATGGAACAGTATCCCATTTGTTTGTGTCATCTTTGACTTCTTTGAACAGTGTTTTGTGGTTGTCACATTAAATGACCTTCACATCTCTGATTAGGAAGATGCCCAGGAATTTCATTTTATTTATGATATTGTGATGGGATTGTGCTATTAGGTTTCCTGCCTATGTGTTGTTGATGTATAAGAATATGACTGCCATTTGGACATTTATTTGTTACCCTGAGACTTCAATAGAACCCTCTAAAAGTGCAAGGAGGTTCTTGCAGATTGTCATGGAGTTTCAAGGTATAGGATCATATCATCAGCAAAAAGGAATAAATTGACTTCATATTTTTCTTTGGAGATACCCCTGATTTCTTTCTTTTGTCTTATTTCTCTAGATAATGTCGGTGACCAGCACTGACCAAGGGTGGGTTAGGACCTGCACCAGAGAATCAGGAGACGGCGAAAAGAGACCACTCGGAGGCAGTTCTTCTGGGAACAGTCTGATCAGGACTGAAGCCAAATTTTATTTGGACTCCTTCCAACTTATATACCATTTTCTATACCCTCCAGCAGTGTGATAATCACTTACTGGGGGTGTACAACTTTCGTGCTTTACAAACTATGCATCACAAGACCACCACGAGATTTGCAATTTCCAAGCAAACAATTCGAATTCCATGATGCCTGTCGTGCTTACATTAAGGTCAC